>NW_016826568.1:1824439-1869886 GCF_001698545.2 Rhinopithecus bieti
GGGTAAAATATATTGGAGATATTAAAAGTAATTTAATTTAAAATATTACAAAAATCAATACAATTTTCCAGTTTAATTTTTTTATTTTTGTAATTTTGAGGAACTTTAAACAATTTCTCATAAAATTGTACAGCAAATTTCTAAATAGGTGCTAAATAGATGGCTCAAAGGCTTAAAGGATAAATAGGGAAAGAACATGTATTCTTGCAGATTAGCACATATACTATGGAAATGGTTGCATTTAAAAAATGAGCCTTCAAGCATGGGTAGAAATAATTATTAAACATGATTTTCTGTCCCCAGGAGGTTGCCACAATAGTCTCATAAAACATGTCAACAGGGGTGCATTTTTTTGTCTTCTACTCTTTGCCCAACTTAAATGACTGGCATAGTGTTTTCTAAATGATATTTAGGTAATATACAGACATCGTATGAAACAACTTTGCTTCAGAAGCTTCATTTGTTTTAATAAACCATATTGGGTTGGTATTTAAATAAATTTTACTACTTATCTAGATAATTATTTCTTAAATATTGTCATGATTAAAATGTAAAATGTCAATTTTGCCTCCATCATTATTTATTATTATTATTTATTATTCCACCCATGAAATACACTGTAGCTTCATGGGTGTCAAGAACATTTTTTTTTTCCTCACACAGTCCAAACATGTTTTGTCACAGTTCTTGACAGAAAGTGTGCACTCAAAATCAAATTATATCTTCAGTGTCTTCCAAATGCTTTCAGACTACATTCAAATCTCTTATTGTGGACTACAAGCTTTTCAAAAGAAAAAAAAAAAGATTATACATGTATTTATTTACATGTCTTGTCTTTTGGCCCAAACTGCTTTTCCTGCAGTTTTCAGAGGCAGAGAAGAAGACTTTCTCAAATACAGGAAATAAGTAGACTGGTATGGATGGAGACAATGAGTATGGTGGGAGACCGCCTTTAAAGAGTTTTAAATATTACTTGGAAACTTATAGGCTATCCTATCATTTTCTACTGAAAATATCTGGAGTTTCCTAAAAGGGGACATGTCAAATATTGCTGAGAAGTAAGTATGGCAAGAAAGTAACTGCAATCTTAACAAAAGTAGTTTTCATTGAGAAGTGTCAATGGAGTGGAGTGAGTCATCCTGTGATTTACAATGAGGAATGACAGATGTATGTATGTATGGACAATAATTTAAGAAATCATATCCTGAAAGTGGAACAAAACTGGGAAAATTGGTATCACGTGAGGTTGATAGTTTTGTTGTTTGTTTTGTTCTGCTTTGTTTTGAGCATCTCAAAAGAATTGTAGCTACTCGGAAGCTTCATCTCAAAGAGCAGAGTGGGGTTCCTAATTCAAATACAGATATCTTCATTTGATATGAACAAGGATACATTTTATTTTATTTTGATAGAAATAAATGTAGAGAAGATGGGTACCATGACATATAGGTTTGGAGATTTGGTGGTATGAAAATGAGTAAGTTTCTTTCTGACAACTTTTATTTTCTCAAGACAAATGATTGCATCAGCTGATAGTAACAGAAACAGAGTTCATAAGGTGTTTGAAGTAAGAGGAGACACTACGAGAAAATCCTGTTGATGTTGGAAATGAAATTAACTAAGGGAATAATATAACTTTGTCTAGAAGGGTTCTATGACCCCTTGGAATTTAGGATCACGATTTGAAGGTGATGAATAATTACAGTTTATGATATTTTCTTGGATAATATTGAACCACACAGTTTTTTTTTTCTCTTTCTAAAAATCTATTTGCATTACTTCAACCACCTGAAATTAAATAATGCCTTAGATATTACTCATTATCTTCTCCAACACATTTCATGTCCTGTTCTCTGAGAAAATGGCACCAGTATTTTCTGTGAAGTTTAAGTCAAATGCCTTACAGTCACTCTTACAATTTTCCACTAAGTCATCTAACCCATTAAATACATCATGAAATCTAGTTGATTTTACTCCATTCTCATTTATTGAATTCACCCTGTTTTATTGATCAATACTGGAACCACTCAGGTTAAGTGATATTGTTTCTTTCTGGACCAATGCAATAGAAACAAACGAGCTATTTGCCTCTGTTCTTGCTTTTTTACCCAGGCTGCTGTGTAATGATCTCATAAACACTACTTTGATCTCATTATTCCCTGGCTTAATAACTTTGCAGTTACTGTGAATATATACAATTTTCATTTGTCAGTTAAACCTTAATAAAGCTGGAGTGAGGGGAATTTTCCAATAACCTCCCTTTGCCTATAAAATAAAGTATCAAATATCTAATAAAATATATAAGGTTTTTGTGGCCTGGTGCTCTCTGTCCTGTTTAAACTTGACTCTTCCACTTTATTCTGACTATCTTCCTGATCAATTCTTTAGTATCTTCCATTTCTTTATTTGTTCTCCACCTGATGTAGTCCTTTGCAAGGATTTCTCCCTTTGGTACTGATACACTCTAACTCAAATAATTTTCATAGTCATTCAAATATAAGCAGAAACTCAGCTTCCTGAGGGAAGTCTCCGTAAATAATCCAGATTAAATTGAGTATCTATGTTTACTGCTATAGCTCTTTTTTCTTTTCCTAGTGTAGTAATATTTATAATATTTATGGAATACCTTTAAGATTCATAAAGGCAAGGCCATGTCTATCTCATTTACCTCTGAAGCCAGTCCAAGTAGAGTTACTGGCCCACTACACCTGTCGAAAACATCTTATTGAGCTGAGCAGAAAGATATATTTATCTATTTTTTACTTTGATTTATATTACTTTATATTTCCAAAGCTCCCTTGGGGGTTTGAACAGCAGTGTTATATGTGATATAATATAAAGTGTTTAAGTTAAGAGACATTCATTAAAAGAAATGACTTTTGTTTCATGAATGGTAAATGAATTCCAAATACTTAGAACATATGAATTGACACTTCATGTCTTTGAAAGCAAATACTGTTTAAAGTGAGAATGGTTTTACTAAAAGGATAAAAGAAGAAAAATTGAATAACTTAGCTAAGTATGGTATAGGCTGCTACAGCAATCCTATTATAAGAAAAATAATATTTTAAATCTTCTCCTAATCATTTAACTACAAGAATGTCCCTAATACTATCAAAAAGCTCTTCTTATCTTTCAAATACCTTCACATTCTCTCAGAATTTATAAGAGCGTTAAGGCTTTACTATCACTATAATTAGATCTACTGAAAAGAGTACCTTCTCAATTTTGCCAGTTCCTGATTATTCATGGTGATGGCAGAGAGCCTTAGCATGGATTACTAAAACATGAAATCATTTATAGCATATGAAAGTTGGTCCCAATTCATTATATCTATCAGAAATTTCTACTGAAGTACAAGTTCACCTTTGAGCTTCAGCAAATATGCGTGATACTTCAGTATATGTAGTGAGCTTTGAAAACAGAAAAACATAGTTGATTAACTTTCTGTAAAGTAAGCTATACAAAGCATTCAGACCATCAGTTTGGTAGTCTTCAAGTGACCCATACTGAACAATCAGCATATTAAAGTTTGGCTTTTTAGCCATTGAGAAATAGGAATAATATGAACATGTAGAAAATCCACAGAATACAAAGATTTACTGCACATTTACCTGATGATAAGCTTAGAAATGCTCACAGAAATATCAGAAAACATTTTCTTTATGCGATTCTTAATAGTTCAGTTATAACACTCATGCCACTCCATTTATTCATTCACACATTTCATAGAACTTTTTGAACGCTTTTTGTGGTCAAACACTGGAAAAAGTAAGTGCAAAACTAAATAAGACATAATGTTTGAGCTTAAGAAATCATTATAATTTGTATAGTAAATAAGCCTTTCTGATATTAGAATGGATAAATGTTGAATCAGTAGGTGTCTCAAAGAAAAGTTATAAAAGAAGTAAATGTAAAAAAAAAGTCAAAATTTGACTCCCCTGAAATCAAAATAATATAGTTGATATATCAGGTCATCTATGCATTTTCCCCAATCTAACAGAATTTATGAGGCATTTAGCACATACTAATTAATTTATTTATTATTCAATAACAATGTTGTGTGCCTACTTTGTATCACACCATTTTAGCAGTACCTGGAATAATATGTATTTCTTCAATATAGTTGTAGTAATGATAGAGTCAGTGAAAATCATACACAAAGCACTGTTTTAAATACATATAAGTATTTGCCTTTTATCAATATAATTCCTTATAAGCTCCTGTAGCATAAAAATCATTACGAGTATGTATTTTCCATAAATGTTTAAGTACTTTAAATAAATATTTGATTATTTGAATGAATGGCCTGGTATTTATTATCCAGAAGCTTATGAAAAATTCTTGAAATTGATGCAAAGATTGTGTTATCTGTAATCTGCGTATGCTAGTCAAAATAATGACATTATTCACAAAACAAACACTGCATCTGTTCCAGGCAAAAGCTTAGTCTCTTATTTCTTTTGACAGTGTGCAGACCTGGGTTCTTCAAAGCCTCACCTCACATCCAGAGCTGCGGCAAATGTCCACCTCACAGTTATACCCATGAGGAAGCTTCAACCTCTTGTGTCTGTGAAAAGGATTATTTCAGGAGAGAGTCTGATCCACCCACAATGGCATGCACAAGTAAGGAAACCCACGGATATTTAGTAATGCTAACTTTCACCAGTTTTGAGGAAACAGCACGATGGAGCCTGTTATATTCTAGTAATATTTCCCCCTAAAACAGGCATAATGTTTAATCTTCTCTATACAGTTTTCATCCATTTTCAGTCTCCTTGAATAAGAACTGAAAAGTCTGAGTTTCTTTTATCACTCATTGTTAGAAGCATCCATTTTCCCTAACTTCAAATTCAACAGCTGAGACACAGATACAGAATTTTTTTCTTTTATTTTGTGGCTTATTTCAGTGTTCATGCTAGCTAAACATAACAACATAACTTTGATAATCTAATTCCCAGTTTACATTAAAACCTCTTCTTCCTTCCTCCTTCCTCCTCCTTCTTCTTCCTCCTCTTCTTCTTCTTCTTCTTTTCTTCCTCTTCTTCTTCTTCTTCTTCTTCTTCTTCTTCTTCTTCTTCTTCTTCTTCTTCTTCTTCTCCTTCTTCTTCTTCGTCCTCTTCCTCTTCTTCTCCTTCCTTCCTCCTTCCTCCTTCCTCTTCTTCCTCTGCCAGTTTTCTCATCACAAAATTATGTAGCTAATGGAGCCTTCACCAACTTGTTCTAAACTGCCCCAATAAGTCACTGAGAAAGTAATTTATGAAAGAACACAGGAAATATTTCAAAACATAGAGAACTGGGAGTGGCAAATCAGATTTAGATCAGAGTCATATGTACACCAACTTTTTTGCTAGGGTTCTCAAGCAACGGTCATGTTTCTTGTCAGTGAGTGTCCTTAACTATTATTTAATAGATTTGGTGATCTTAAGTAGAGTAGATGAATAGTAAACATTTAATTCCAACATTTGCAGTAGATGTAGCCACATCTTTCAACATTTTTTTGTTTTCTATATATTTGGTTTTCCATATATTTCTGAGAATGTAACACATTTACGCATTTATTTGCTTGACGACATTACTTTCAGTTTTTCCACAAGCAAAGTCTTTGTAGCGAATCAAGCAAAAACAGAAAATTAAAGAGGAGAGTGAATCCCTCCCTCCTCATATCGTTTAATTTCCATGAACTGCCTGGATTTACTATTTTAGGTTCTAGGAAGTTGTGGCTGCTTTCAAAGGTGTTCACAAAAGCTTGAAATGTTAGTATCCATTTCTAAATTTAAAGAAGCAGTGCAGAATTTTTATGTTATCAAATAATCACAAACTGAAATTTTATCTGAATTTCATGGTGTCTAAATTTCATAGTGTCAATGAAACACATTTTTGGATTTCCTTAAATCATTGCTAGTAATTAGTTTTACATTCTGAAGACCATTCTTTTTATCCCAAGGTTGATGACTTTACAGGTTAGATGATTACTAGTGAAAAGTAATTTCCTCTTCAAATGAATAAATACCATTTTTATATATGTGCTTTTGTAAGGATACATATGAATGGGGAAGATATAAGCTATGATTGAATGTGATGCATTTTGGTTGCAGTGGAGATTCAAATAATTATTTTGCTTATGAGAGCAAATGAATGTCCAAATAAGGAAAATGTTGTCTAGACAACAGAGTGGTAAATTAAAGAGAAAAACCATGTTTTGAATTGTCTTTCAAATTTTATTAATTTTCTAATTAGAATTTTCTTTAAGTGGCCTACCCTTTTCTTTCTTTTTTTCAGCATAAATGTGAACCTCCTTTTCTGTAAATTTGTTAGGTTTGGAAATGGGGTTGGGTCGTGAGGGGGGAAACTGCTTTGGTGGCAAGGACTGCTTAGCACTGTTTTAGGACCAAAGCCCACAGTCGGGCTTCATATTTCTTAGTTTCCGGGTGTGTGAATTTCTAATACTGTGTTGTCAAATGAGCACTAATTTGTATGCATTTCTAAAAAAAAAAAAAATAGGACTCATGTACAAGACCTTTATAATACATAATCTATGAGTGTGTGCGTATGTTTTTAGTTGCATTCATAATACCACAATTACTGCATACGATTTCCTTATCACTTGATAGATGTTCAGATGAAGATCTTGAGCTTCAGTGTGCCTTTGGCTCTTTGGAATTGAATATATATCTCCAACTTCAATTTTTTTTTTAGTAGAATATGCAAAGTTTTAAAATCTATACAACAACATTTTATAAGCCTACAGAAAAAAAATCAAACGAAAATAAAACCAAAAATTCTGATGAATCTGCTTAAATTAAGGGTTCGTCTCAGGTCTACTTTGGTTCACACATCATATCTATGATTAGGGCAGTGGAATGTTATCACATGTTTTTTATAGGTGCATGTTAGTTCGAGCTTCCACTATTTACCTCTACTTTAGGGTCTCACTTGAGTTTGAGTTTCCTTTCGACTTTAAAGTTGTTTGTGCCTCCATCCTAGCTGTTAGTAGAAGAGTCAGAAGAAAAGGAGGATTCAGCTGCTGATTCATTTTTATAGATTTAGAGGAAATGTGTTAAATGCAAGGATTTTCAGTTGACAGAAATAAAAAAAAAACACACATAGAAGTTAGACATTGCTCTACCTTAGAGATATTTCTCAGAGGTTAATCCTGTAATTTTTTATCTTAAATTTCATTTTGTGTATAACTTTGTATTATTAAATAAGCTAAAGTGTGTAGTAAACAAGAACACGTGTATTTCCAGAAATACCATTTAACCCAGCAATCCCCTTACTGGGTATATACCCAAAGGATTATAAATCATTCTACTATAAAGACAAATGCACAAGTATGTGTATTGCAGCACTGCTTACAATAGTAAAGCAAAACAAATACAATCCAAATGCCCATCAATGATAGACTGGATATTTCCATCTTAAGAAATTATTTCAGCTTAAAGGGTACTGTTTTATATTAAAGTATATGAGATGACAGGTATGGCAAAATTCATAGGATTCCACCTTAAATATGGTCAAGGTAGGGATTTTTTTTTTTTTTTTTTTGCAAAGATGTCGTTTTTAGTTAAGGGGTTCTTTCATTTCAATGACATTTTGGCCTGGTGCGGTGGCTCACGCCTGTAATCCCAGCACTGTGGGAGGCCCAGGCAGGTGGATCACTTGAGGCCAGGAGTTAGAGACCAGCCTGGCCAATATGGTGAAATCCCATCTCTATTAAAAATACAAAAATTATCCAGGCATGGTGGGGTGCCCCTGTAATCCCAGCTACTCAGGAGGCTGAGGCAGGAGAGTCATTTGAACCCAGGAGGTGGAGGTTGCAATGAGCCAAGATCACTCCACTGCACTTCAGCCTGGGCGACAGAGAGAGACTCTGTCTCTAAATAAATAAATAATTAATTAAATGACATTCTATCCAGCTAAATCTTAAATACCAGTTAGCTTTGTATCACTTTTAAAACAATCCCTCAAAAGTCATGACTTAATAAATGTTAGTTAAAAATTGTTAATTTTGATATTTAGAACAGACAATGCATATTAGGATAACAGATCACCCTAAGTAGCTTAATTTATGCTTATGAACCGTTCAACTACCACCATACTCCATTTTATTATCTGTATAAGGAGAGGTGTCTAAATTGTCTCTGGAACAAATATAAATGTATTTTCTCTTTGAGATTATCCAATAATATAGCATTAACAGCTGACTGAAGTTTTAACTAAATATCTAAACATTGACTATATTGTTAGAAATTACCTAATTAATTTTTGATCTCTCTATTATGCTAATCAAGTTCAGGAATAATTAAAATAATATACAAATAAGATATGGTTACCCTTAACATATGAAATTTGTAAAGCAATTCTGATCATGGATTTCATTACTCATATTTTAGTGGAAATATTCCATCTTATTGAAATAAGATGATTCTGAACATAAAATATGTTTTAAAAGCTACACCCAGTTTCCATTAAGCTATATACAAAAAAATAAAGTGTACAAGAAATACATCATGAACTTAGGAAAGTTTCACTCCTAATATCTATTAGTAGCTGACGTGCTATGAGTCTATGAAAATATTTGTGTTAAATGTATTTCTTTTCTAATTTTGGTAGGTTATTGGAAGTTGAAATTTGTTCTATTGATCCTTCAAAATCTGAACACTTTTATTCATCCTATTGTAGTCCTTTTGAGGGTTATTTTAAAAATAAATTTTAGATTTTCAATTAAGTAAAATTCACAACTTGCAGAACTGTAATATAAAAACAACATCAAAGTAAAATATGTTTAATTGCAAATTATAATTTTGACCATTNCAAATTTCTAAGTAGATACTTCGTGTTTACTTTGTAGGTTGCAAGGGTTAGCATCAATGAGGAAACATTCAGTTCAATCCCCAAGAAACTCACCAGTTTTTAAATATATAATTTTATTTAATAGTAGTTGTGCATACCTCATTTTACTCCATAATTGATTACACATACATGAAGCAACACATTCTTCTTTTACTGAACTAACGTTATAACAATGCCAAAATAAGTCATTTCCATAGGGAATAAACCCCACTATTGTTCTTACAAAATTGTGAAAACAAAACTACAAATTACGACTTAAAGGATTTATTGCAAATCTATTTTTTCCTTCAGACCAGGAATTGCTGTGGTAAATAATGCCTAATTAATATCATCTTAAATTATGTTTTTCTTACTTTACTTTGCAAACCAGGACCCCCCTCCGCTCCTCGGAATGCCATCTCAAATGTTAATGAAACTAGTGTCTTTCTGGAATGGATTCCGCCTGCTGACACTGGTGGAAGGAAAGATGTGTCATATTATATTGCATGCAAGAAGTGCAACTCCCATGCAGGTGTGTGTGAGGAGTGTGGCGGTCATGTCAGGTACCTTCCCCGGCAAAGCGGCCTGAAAAACACCTCTGTCATGATGGTGGATCTACTCGCTCACACAAACTATACCTTTGAGATTGAGGCAGTGAATGGAGTGTCCGACTTGAGTCCAGGAGCCCGGCAGTATGTGTCTGTAAATGTAACCACAAATCAAGCAGGTAAGTGCCATGCCCAACCAAGTTGTGTATGTTAGGCCTAGTTCTGTCAATTATTTCCATAGCTGAGGGCCAAGTTGACTGAAATCTATGTGAGAACTTTCCATTAACCGGAAGGTCAGGACTTAAAGTATAACACATCAAAAATGCTTTTGCAGTTTTAAACAAATAAAAGCTAAAGATTTGTTAGAAATCCCATTTACAGAAAAAAAAAACACATTTTTTTAATTGATTTTTTTCATTAGAAATACATTTCTGTATCAAATCCATTTGAAGTAAAATTTATCTCATATAATTTCATAGCAGTCATTTTTATAGCTCAAATCTATTTTTTTGTTTCCTTGAATTTTTAAAAACTCATTAATTTAGCATGTGATCAGGCAGGTTTTATTTGCTTGTTTATTTGCTTGCTTGGCAACACAGATGAATTTTCCTTTCAGATCATAAATCTTTTCATATTATTTCAACTATTGTAGCAAAAATGCATGCAATGAAATTTTCTTTGCTAAGTTCATTTATCAAAATTAGAATAACTATGAACTATTATGCAACCACCTGAAAACATTTCTATATTCCATATGGAAATTTTGGAATGAGTAGGAAGTAATTATTAGAGTAGGGAATACAGTCCTGTTTGAGCTACTGATTTCCCTATATTTTACCCTCAAATGTTCACTTTTAAGCAAATTAACATGGAAGACTTCTTTCCTAGCAAGATAAAAACCAAAGATAAACTACAGCTAATTTAATAATTCAACCCACTATGTAGCAAGAGTCCTTTTAAATCTAAGAGTAATTTGTAGCATGTTTTGTCCATCAACAGGTATCTGGGAGGGGAAGAAAAAGGCATTAAAAGCCAAAATTTGTACCTTTCCTTTATCAATTGGCTACAACTCTTAGTCCAAAGTGTAGTGACCTCGTCATCTCCTTAGAACTTCAGGTGGGCTTTGGTCAGTGAGCACATCCTTGCCACCAGTACTCACAAAGAAATAGGGCATGTTTGTCTGAATGAAATCAGGCTGACTTTATACAGTATTAGTATAAGTTTGTAGGTCGTGGAATGCTAGCCTTGATGAGGGAATGCTGTTGGTTACAAAGTCTCAGAAAAAATAATTAATATGAATTGTTGAATACCTCAAGTAAATCAAATGGTTATATCCTAAAAATAACAAAATGCATGCAGCTGAGTTCATAGTTGCTGCTGACTGATAAAGCTGAGGGAAACATTCAAAATTAGCCCGGATTGTGTGAAGCATGTGATTAACGTAATAGGAATTATTCTATACTCTGCATGTTCTTAGCCACATTGAATACTTGTCTGCAGCGTTTTTTTTTCCATTAGAAAATATAACGCACACATATAAGCCACTTTCCCCAGTGAATCGTTTATATTTTTTACCATTTACTACCTAACCTAAGGTGAAACTAATAGAAGTGCTAAAGAGCTGGACAGGAATAGTGAAAATCAATTTTTCCCTCAGCATAGGCTCAGCTGCAGGCAATGCTAGCATGTGTTGACTTTTCATCACCGTACCTAGACATCAGGAGTGTTCAGTAAATGCAAACTCTCTTCCCATTTTAGAAAAAATATTGGCTTGAAACCTTTGGCTTCAGCTTTCTTATGCAACATCTTTCAACTTTACTTGATTCTATGTATGAATCTTCCACCAACATATTGTAAGCATATTGAACAATCACTAAGAGTGGTGTTCCTTCAGAAGAATATTCTCCAGCTTGCATACCCTTAAATTATTTGAAAGGTATTCCTTTGATAAACTAGATAGAGGAAATAACTGTCGATTTTTTAATGATGTACTCAACAAATATTTGCTATAGTTGTCTTCAACTTGCTGGCCTCTTCAACCTCAAAAGTATATTATTTGAAATTTCAATACCTTAAATACCAAAAAAGATGAATTTTTATCCAGGTGTTCAATTCATAGGTGTCTTGTAAAACACATTTTTATATTCAGAGCAGACAATTTTCTTGATTTTTGGTTGCTATTCATTCGCATTCTCACAGTATACTCTAACATTATGAAAACCTACCCAAAACATCAAAATAAGATTCTTCTCAGTATCAGCATTCCAGAACCACTAAGTCTCACTTTATACAAAAATTATGGAAACTTCTAATTATAACCACCCAATGGGTTCTTCTTGCCCGCTCCCCAGAGAGAGTCAATTGATCAAGACAGGTAAATTGCAACAGAAAAAGAGTTTAATACATGTAGAGCCAGCTAAGCAGGAAACCAGAGTTTTATTATTACTCATATCAGCTCCCCCAAAAGTCAGAGGCTAGAGTTTTTTAAAGATAGTTTGGTGGGTAGGGGTCTAGGGAATGGGGAATGCTGATTTGTTGGGTCCGGGATGAAATCATAAGAAGCTGAATCTGTCCTCCTGCAGATTCAGTTCCTGGGTGATGGCTACAAGACCAAATGAGCTAGTTTAAGCTTTCTGTATGATGCCAACTGATCCATCAGAATGCTACAGGGTCTGAGAAATATCTTGAACACCAATCAAAGGTCTTAAAATAGCAATGTTAGCCATGGGAGCCACTGGGGAGATTAGGAATCCTGTGGATTCTGACTGCATGACACCTGAGTCATAATTTTTAATCTTGTGGCTAATCTGTTAGTTTTGCAAAGGTTATCTGGTCCCTAAGCAAGGAGAGGATTTGTTTCAGAGAGGAATTATTATCACTTTTGTTTAAAAGCTAAATTATAAACTAAATTCCCCCCAAAGTTATTTCGGTCTATCCCCAGGAATGAACAAGGGCAGCCTGGAGGTTAAAGGAAAGATGGAGTCAATTAAGTAAGATCTCTTTAACTGTCATAATTTTCTCACTGTTTGTATTAGTCTTCTTCCACTGCTATAAATACCTGAGACTGGGTAATTTATGAAGAAAAGAGGTTTAACTGGCTCATGGTTCTGCAGACTGTACAAGAAGCACAGCAGCTTCTGCCTCTTGTGAGGCACCAGGAGGCTTCCAATTACAGCAGAAAGCAAAGAAGGAGTGAGTCATCTCACATGGTGAGAGCAGGAGTACAAGAGAGGGGAAGGTGCTGCACACTTTAAACAACCAGACCTTTTGAGAACTGACTATCATGAGAAAGTACCAAGGATATGATGCTAAACCATTCACAAGAAACTGCCCCCATGATCCAATCACATCCCAGGAGGCCCCACCTCCAACACTGGGAATTACATTGAACATGAGATTTGGGCAGGGACACAGGCCCAGGTCATATCACTGTTATCATCTCTGCAAAGTGATTTCAGAATAACTCCTAAAATGTCTTAAGTTTAATGCCACCACGGCAAAACACTTTTCAAGTCCCCAAATTGCAGAAAGTGGATTGTAGTAGGTTTTAATGCCTAAACATCTTTTAAGAATTAAATTGAATAAAGTTATCTTCACCATATGTGGTTGTTATACAAAACTTCCTTAAGCAGATTTTAAATTTAGTTTTGAGATCCTCTAAAGATTGTTTTCAGAGAAATATGTTTCTTTCTTAAATAATTTATTTCAAATTTATAATTAGCCTCAACAGTTGAGTTGATATTTTCTGATTGATTTTGTAGGGGCACAAGAAATGTATCCCTTTTGCCCTTTCTGTAAGTTTGCTGAGATGACTGAAAATAGACAGCTTAATAGGGAAAAACATCCATAATAAATTCATTAACATGCACACAGATGTAAGACTCAAAGAAGGGCCAGATGGTTGACGCTTAAATACCTTCTTCATATAGGGAAGGGAATGGTGGGGGGTGTAAATGCGGAAATGAACCATCTCAATGAACTATGACCTGGGACAAATTTTCTCTGACTTCTGGGGGAACCAGTAATGAGAAGATGAGGGGAGGAACTTCAAACTTCACTGTGAACAAAGATTTTCTTATTATGCAAATAAAGTCTCCCAGGTAATCTCTGGGAGGTGTCCTTAGAATAATAAACAAAAAGTCTGTCTGGGCATGGTGATGACTTTTAGTCTCTTCTCTTTTCTTTTCTGGTGGTTAATGTTTCCTGATTATTTGATGAGATTTCCAGGAAGGATGCTTTAAGACAATCACATTGTTTTTGACACGGAGTTTCCCTTAGTCAAATAAGGAAATTTCAGTGAGAGTCCCTCCCTGCAATTGTGAGATGTAGGGGACAGGGAAGAAACAAGAGATTAGAAAGTTTTTGCTTCAGAGGTAACACTTAAGGCCTTCTGATTTCTGTTAATTCAAAGTGCTCATCATACCAAAGCACAATTCTTTGTGATATTTCTCTCTGCACTCCAGCAATATATTTCTGTGTGTGTGATAGCAATGAATGTCCAGATTCAAAATTGGATTAAAAAGGTATAAGGAAAAATAGTGTGTATTCAAGTTGAAAATTTTGCGTTAGGCTGATAGTCTATAGAAGTGATTAAATGATTTATAAATGTATACATAGTATTTAGACATTTTCGAAACAATTATATCATTATGGAGTCTAGGAACTTGTTTTTAGGGGAAGCTATCTGGATTAAAACAATACTTTTTTGCATGTAATAATCAAGCTACAAAATGTAAAGGAAAAGCTAAATACTAGAATTGGTTCAAATTTACAGTTCTTGTCAAATGTGGTTATAATAATTTTATTGACCAGAAAGAATTACAAAATTGTGAGAATTTTCTTGGTAAAGAAAAATAAGCAAATATAAAGGGGGAGAAAAGCAATAAAAAAGTAGATGTTACATAATATAAAGAAATAGTGGCTATGATGAAGGGAAAAATGATAAGAAAATAAAATGTGAATATGTTAGTTATATAAAGAAGTCTTTAATCAATTACAAAGGGAATAAAAGATAAATAGCAGATAAAAAATTAGCGGATAAAATAGTGGATATGCAAATAGTGGATATACAAATTAGAGGATAAAACAGTGGATATGTATAGTGTTCATTATTAAGCTACTAATCTTATAAAATGAATAAAATTATTGAGTTCCTTAAGTTTTCTAATGAGTATGTCATATATAATACATTCTTACACAAAATTGATTTACACAAGATAGTCTTTCTTTGCCAAATAATATTTAGATTTATTTACATAACAACACTTCTGTTGTTCTGTTATATTCTTTTAGGACTTCTGAAATGTATCTATCCATACAGATAGATAAGAGACATATCAGCACATAGTGTAAAATTTTAAAATTCTGTTAAAAGCAGTTACTTTGGAAGTTTATCTTTTGCAAAATAGTGTGTATTTATGTTTTCTATAAATATATTTGTTTTATTTTAAAATAATTGTACACTAGGCATTTTTAAGCTTAAGCTTAAAGCTCTTTTAATATATATACATGTATATTTTGTCCCAACAGAAAATAAGCTCATTCTAACCACAAAGCCAAAATTACAAATAATTTACATGCCAAGGTACAGAATTCTAATCCTTGACCGAAGCAGACAGATTTTAATTGCTTTGAATGTAGGCTCAGACTCTTGGAACCTTTTTCCAGAGGGCTATTTGACATGCTATGGATATCAAAATGCAGCAAACTTACACCTTACCTTGGAGGGCATGTTTCAAGCTCTCCCAGACTATCAGAAATATCACCAAGGTAGGTGTTACCTATATTTTCATGGGTTTTACTTCTTGGTTCTTGCACAAATATCTGGAGGACATTATAATCCCAGTTCACTGTGTCTTTTCAATTTGATGCCATCCTTGTAGTGGGTGAGCATGGTGTCTCATAAAATGTTGATATGATCAGTGTTCCCAAAGACTAAATCTGGCTGTAAAACTGGAAATTTCAGAGAATATTAGAACAATATGGTGAAAGCATACTGTTGTTTATGCAAAAAGCAGCAAATACTTGTTGGCAATCTCTGTTTACTGAGACGTGAACTTCTAAAAAGAAAAAAAATGGCCATTTGTTAGACTATTATTATAATATTGAGTGTCAGGGTCTTTGTTGATTTTCTTTAGTGAAGAAACCACATTGCCTGTACTTGAACCACCACCTAATTCAAGGTATTTTTGTTTTACAAGATTAATTTGTCTTCCATGTAGATTGAATAGGTAAGTTAAATCTGCCTATGTTTTCATAAGCACCAGCCTTTTTTCTTCCTTGTTCTTCATGATGGCTCTAGTTGAAACATTCTCCCAGGGATCTATGTTTACTGTTTTTGTAGGAGAGAGTTGCTTAGTGGTCTTTAGTTTGGCCATTAGTAGAGTTTGACAGCAGCTTTGACTTCAGGGGCTACTGCGATAAAAAGACATTTCTTCCAGTTACAGTATAAATCTTCCAAATACACACCAAAGATCTGGTAAAACAATCAAAAGCTGAAATGGAAGTATTACTGTATCAACTGTAATATGAACCCAAGACAAAATCCCATTCATCACATGACCCTAATAACCTCTACTTACGCAAATTTTTTTTAGTGATAATCTGAAGCCACCAAGATCAATGTTAGCTTGAAGGCAGTATTCAATAATCTGTGAAAGGACTGGGCATTTGCACCCACCTCCTTTCCTCCCTAATGTATTTAGAAATGGCAGGAGATGTCTTTCAGGAAAGCTAGAAGGAAGATGTGCAATACTAAGATATGATGCTATTGCAGAGTCCTTCTTCAAGAGTAACCACATTTCTCTGCATTAAGTGGCCATGGGGTAAGTAAACTAATTTAAGTGTGAAAACCATTGACAGGTCATGACTAATTAGGTCACTAAATTTATATTTTTACTTCCCAGACCTTGATATCATTGCCAAGGATCAGATGATTCATTAATTTAGTGTCTGCATGCTACAGTACTGTATATTTTACCAGTCATATCCTGCTACCTATTATGAGATCCATGCCCACCCTCATTCCAGTGGTAAGGTACTCCTAAACCCTAAAGAAATGAAATCACTTGAGTGTAGCTTCAATGTCTGTGTTCCCGGTATAGAATATATAAATTATAGAGGTTTTTTGTTTTGTTTTGTTTTAAGATAACATTGTTGTGCTCATCATTCTTTTTTATTGTTATGGTGAGGAGAGTATCTTCTGAGCTCTTTCTGAAAATTTAATCAGTGGGTGATTTCACAGGTTTTTTTTTTCTGTTTTGTTTTGCTCTCGTAGCCCAGGCTGGAGTGCGATGGCACAATTTTGGCTCACCGCAACTTCCGCCTCCTACGTTCAAGCACTTCTCCTGCCTCAGCCTCCTGAGTAGGTGGGATTGCAAGTGCCCACCACCACACCCAGCTAATATTTGTATTTTTAATAGAGACAGGGTTTCTTCATTTTGGCCAGGCTGGTCTCGAACTCCTGACTTCAGGTGATCCACCTGCCTTGTCCTCCTAAAGTGCTGGGATTACAGGCACGAGCCACCACACCCAGCCCATTTAACAGGCTTTGAACAATAAATCCATCTTAACTTGCATACTTCAGTAGGTCATTGAATTCCTTGTACATTAAAAGGAGGAACTGCAAGTGTCTGAACTTTATTTAACTTAGCCTGTTTTTCAGTCCAGATTTTGATCAACTAATTGAAGAAGCATTTAGCACCTAAACCAGCTACCAGAAAGTAGCACATTGAATCTAGAATCTCTAATCAGATATTTATACAAGCTAGAATTAAAATTCTTTTTTGGTTCTATATCAGGAACACGTAAAATCAATTTTCACACATATTCCCCCATGCATTTTCAAATTTAGCTATAAAATCTTGCAAGTCTCATATTCAAGAAGCTTCCAGTCCTCAGCATTAACCAGATAATTGGTTCCCAAGAGGATGCTGGAATTTTGAGTTCAAATGGAATAATAGATTTGGTCAGAAAGAATATTGCTTTCCTCCATCAGTTAACCACCTTAAATAAGGTATGGATTTGATATTGAAGAAATGAAGGAGCAGCTTCCTCAGTCATGTGTTGGATAGCTGAATCTGCTAGCAAGAAGGATTCAGTAAGTTTTAGCAAAAGAGAAAATTTTCAGTCACCTGAATCCTCCTATTTATCCAAATATTCCAGTGCTCATGATTTAACCATTTTCCTTAGTCAATGGTCTAATTTTCTCAAAAGGCAAAACAATAAAGTAAATCATCTTTGTAATTCAGGAATTCATGGAAAAAGACTTGAGTTTTGATGTATAGCTATGTCATCCTTTCCACTATAAGAGACAAGAAGTGCCCTGATCATTTCAATGTGATTTAAACTAAGAATTTAATCTTGGAGATGGTTTATTTCTTTAAACTATGAAGTGCATTTAGACACAGCCGACCTTTGTTGAATTTCTTAAATTTCTCATGCCTTTATGGTGGAATCTGAACCACCAAAAGTATAATCTTCAATATTATTTGAGGTGAGCACAAGCAATGAGTTGCATGCCCCTATATGCCAGAAGTTGTCAGATTTCCATTCTTTAACACTGAATGGATCCTTGTTACAATGAAACACAGCAGTTTGATCACTGGTCCTATATTCCCCTTTCCTTAATAGACTTACCTACAACACTCCACTTCTGGGAATTATTATTATTATTATTATTATTATTATTAATGTTTGTATTCTTAGCTGCAAACAAAATATTCTCTGGTTAGTTGAAACAGAAAAGAGCATTAATAAAGGATATGAAGTGGCTCATAGACTCATTGAGAATAGATTCAAAGATTAGAATATAAATTTAGAGGAACAATGCATAAAACTACCACAGATCTGGCCTGATGAAGCTGAATATTGCGTGGCAGCTGTCGAGCAATGGATGGCAAGATTTTTATTTTATTGCAATTGCTATTGCCACAAGTAGCATTGCTGCTTCTGGATCTCAAACTTCAAAACTAAAAAGAAATCATCAATATTTCCACCAGCAACATCTTCATGTTTTTTCTTTCACTTTCACCAGCAGAAAGCCAAAAAAGAGAACTTCATGAAGAACGTGGTTTCTTAATTTGCCTATTTGAATCAAAATCTTGCCTGGGCCAGTTGGTTTGATGTATTTGAAGCCATATACCTTTATCTGAGGAGAAAGGGAAACTGGGTTTTTTGAATTCTGATATTTGTGTTGGAAAGACAGGCTTCATTACCAGAGCTTTTAAATATATAAATTGCCATTCAAAAGATAANTTTTTATTTTATTGCAATTGCTATTGCCACAAGTAGCATTGCTGCTTCTGGATCTCAAACTTCAAAACTAAAAAGAAATCATCAATATTTCCACCAGCAACATCTTCATGTTTTTTCTTTCACTTTCACCAGCAGAAAGCCAAAAAAGAGAACTTCATGAAGAACGTGGTTTCTTAATTTGCCTATTTGAATCAAGATCTTGCCTGGGCCAGTTGGTTTGATGTATTTGAAGCCATATACCTTTATCTGAGGAGAAAGGGAAACTGGGTTTTTTGAATTCTGATATTTGTGTTGGAAAGACAGGCTTCATTACCAGAGCTTTTAAATATATAAATTGCCATTCAAAAGATAATGCATTGTAATGAATTTGGCAAATTTCACTGCATATTTATTCAAATTTTAATGAAAATTTCTACCTATAATTTATTAAACAAGTCATCTGAAATATTTTGAGAAAATCGGGTTTTAAAATTAGTTAAGGTTTGTTCATCTTCTCTCTCTGTGTTATCCTTTCTCTCTTCCTTTCCTTCGCTCCTTTCCTTCTTTCCTTGTCTCCTTTCTTTATTGTTATTTTTCCTGTGTTTTTGTGTTTTTTGTTTGTTTGTTTGTATCTCATGTGTTGAGGGCTGAGTTAATAACATGCCTCAATTCACGGCGCATTTCAATCTTGAACCAAACAGGACCCTCTCTTGGGTTATATATTTTCTTATGTACCTACTTTCATTTTTACCCCAAATCTACTTGCCGTTTATCTACACTAAAGAGCAACCATTTAAAAATGTTATTTGTTTTTCATAAAGTATTATTATGAATATATTTATTTAAAATCATATGCATATGTTTTTTATTTAATGGTAGTATGGCTTATTGTATATAATTTTTCAACATAATCATAGTATTTTATAAATCCATACATGTTGCTTTTGGCCATTTAATGTGCATCATATATCCATGTCCACTGCACTTTTCATATCAACTCACCCAGTAATGGAGACCCAGGTTCTCTTACTGCCTAATTTGAGGACATTCTGTATTCAGTGTGAAGCCCTAATACAGTCATTTTAATTGAGTATACACGATGTTTCATTTCTAAAATATGAGGAGAGAAACAAAAGCAATAACACTAGTTTCATTACATTTTTAGTCCTTTCCCCATTTCACACAAGGTACCTAATATACTTCTATTTTCTTCACAAACAAATGTACAGAGAAGAAATTCTGTTCGCTTACATCTAGTTCATAGAACGGCAGATTTGTATATTGGTTAAAGGTCTGGACTGATGAGCTAGACTTTCTGGTTTCTACTAACTAGCTTTTTGATTTGAGTAAATTACTTAAATTTACTGATCACAGTAAATACTTAAGTCATTAAGTATTTAGTTACTTAAATAGACCTGATCACAGGCCTCAGGTTTTTCACATGTAAAGTGGAAATAAATGGTATCTGTGACATACAATGATTACAACAATTGAATGAGCTAAATCTACAAAACAATTAGTGTAATGCTTGGCATGTAGTAAGATGTAAATAAATATTACTATAGTATTATTTAAGAAACTCTTCAATGATCTACTAAGTAGCATGAATCCATGGAATAAACTATGGAAAAAATAGGTTTTAGACTTCATGAGTATAACATAGACAGACTCATTGGTAAAGTAAAATGGAAAGAGGATAAATATTTAAAAGCAAAAAATAATGTGTAGGACCGTTATTCTACAGATAACAAAAGACAACCGCTTCAAGCTTGCAGGAGTAAACCAATAAAATTCCTTTTCTAATCGGAACTATATGTTTAATGATTTCTTAAAATATTGAGCTTATATTAATCTTGAAGTTCTTCTAATTTTGATAAAATATCCAGAACAACAATGTAAAGAAACAATAGGATAACAGGGTCAAGGCCAGGTGCCTTGGCTCACGCTTACAATCCCAGCACTTTGGGAGGCCAAGGTGGGCGGAACACTTGAGGCCAGGAGTTTGAGACCAGTCTGGCCAGCATGGTGAAACCCCATCTCTACTAAAACTACAAAAATTAGCTGGACGTGGTGGTGCACACCTGTAATCCCTGCTACTTGGGAGGCTGAGGCATGAGAATCACTCGAACTCAGGAGGGGGAAGTTGCAGTGAGCTAAGATTGTGCCACTACATTCTAGCCTGTACAACAGAGGAAGACACTGTCTTAGAAAAAAAAAAAAAAGAGTATAACAGTATTAAACTAAGAGCAAATGGAGGGAAATACATTGTATATAGAAAATAGATTTGTAATTTGATTTTCATCAAAATATATTTTGAAAAGTTACAAATTTTGTTAACTCATCATTTTCATGTGTCGACGGATATTAATTTGATAAATAATTGAAGTTTCTAAGGACAAATATGAGACGAATGTTTTGTTTATTTACATGTCATGAATATATCTATATTGGCCTCACACTGATGCTTCTGTGACCAGATTAGTGTTCTGATTATGGCTACCAACGAAAATCTTTTCATTTTGACAATTAAAGTTGCTGTCTATGTTGAAATATTGAAATTTGTCTTCAGCTACACTCAAGTTTTGTGCTTGTTACCATGTGCGTTTGCTGTTTGGACAACAGTTCAAAGATGGGATTCTAATCCAAGGAAAATGTCTATAATTCACCTCTGATTTATTCAATAATGATTATGGATGGTGTAGAATATTTTTAGAAGTCGTCAAAATTCATATTTTGTTCAATGACTTTAGAGTCTTGCCAGAGACTCACCTCATTTCCGAAAAAGCACGTCAGGACCTTCTGTTCCTTCTCTTTCTCCCTTCTATCTGTAATGATGTCAAAGACATGATGGCTAGCATGTTTCAGCACTAATTGTGTGCACATTCCTATGCAAAGAACTTTATTTGAATTTCCTTATTTGATACTAGCAATATCCTCTTGACAAAATATTATTCTCATTTTTAGGATGAAGGAACTGAACTTTAAAAACATGAAGTAGGCCGGGAATGGCGGCTCACTCCTGTAATCCCAGTATTTTGGGAGGCTGAGGTGGGGATGACCACAAGGTCAAGACATCGAAACCATCCTGTCCAAGATGGTGAAACCCTGACTCTACTAAAAATACAAAAATTAGCTGAGCGTGGTGGTGCACACCTGTAGTCCCAGCTACTTGGGAGGCTGAGGCAGGAGAATCACTTGAACCCGGGAGACAGAGGTTGCAGTGAGCCGAGATCCTGCCACTGCACTCCAGTCTGGGCCACAGAGTGAGACTCCGTCTCAAAAAACAAACAAACAAAAAACGGGAAGTGATTCCCCAAAGTCACAGATCTAGTAAGTGAGGGAACAGAAATCTGAACCAATTCTTACACTACAGCCAGAATGCTCTGAATCATGACAAAAAATTGCACTTGCTATTTTCTCTACCTGAAACTTATTTTCTTTTTGTCCTAGATAGCTCAGTTTTCAAATTCACTTAAATTGCTGCTTTCTTGAGAAAGCTTTCTCTGCTCTCCAGTTTGAACATGCCTTTCTAAGGTAACTCTAAGCATGGGTGCTATAACAATTTGTTCTGTTCTCTATTTTTCTGGAATCTTTTCTTGGGGAGCACAATAGTTCTTACCACTTGTGACTGTTAAAATAGTTCATAAATGGATGGGTTCAATGGTTTTTCTATTCTTCAAATCAGTGTTATAATTTCAATGTCTAGTAGTGATGGTATATAATATATTAAACATTTTGGAAATTTTTCAAATAATTTTACATCAATTTTTTGTTTGTTTATGCTTGATGTTTTCTTTTCTTCATTATTAAGGATCCAGAAAGAGTACACTAATTGTAATTAATAGGTAGGTTCGGATTTTTTCCAGAACCCCGAAATAAGACATTATAGCTTAAGGTTATCTGATTAGCTGGCCTTACCCTACTTAGTTCATCTTTCTTCTTTAGACACTGTATTTTAATGCTCCATGGGTAGATTGCATGAGGTTGAGGTTTGGGGTACGAATGATCCTGTCACTGAGATAGTGAGCATAGTACCTAAAAGTTATTTTTTCACCCCTTTATCCCTCCTCTTGCTCCGTGTTCTATTAGACTCCAGTGTCTATTGTTTGCTATCTTTATGTCAATGAGTTCCCAGTGTTTGGTTCCCTCTTATAAGTGAGAACATGGGTATTAGGTTTTCTGTTCTGCATTAATTTGCTTAGGATAATGGACTCCAGCTACATTCATATTGCTGCAAAAGACATGATTTTTTTTTTTTTTTTTTTTTTTTTTGTGGCTGTGTAGTGTTCCATGGGAGACACTAAAATCATGACAAAGGATCCTCTGAAAGTGACTGAACTAGAGATAAATTTTGTGTATTATGTTATGTAATGGCAATTCGCAGTATTTTCAATCTTTAGTGGGTTTAAGAATTACCTGTTTATGTTTGTTACGATGCATTTTCATGGACTCCGTACCCCAAATTTATGATTTAGCATATACAAGGCAGAGGCCAGAGGCCAGTAATCTGCATATTTTCACACACACACATACACACACACACACTCAGTGATTTTCATGCAGGAGTGTTTGTCTCACATTTTGAAAAAAAAAAAATTACATCTGCAGGAGTTTCTGATGTTTATTTTATATCTTTTTTTCTCTAGGGAAATGGTGACACTCTTAATCAGGATTGTTTGATGTCAGTTTGCCCAAATGCTCTGAACAAAATACCTACTGATTTTGTTAATACCATCTTATTTCTGTCTCACCTGTGAACTCTATTCTGCCCACTGCTCACCTGGAAACTAGTTTTAAACTCTATTATTTCATGTCAAATCTGGTTGCCAACAGATTTGCTATTTAATATAAACATGGACAGCAATCTATTAACTGAGGAAATCATCAAACATTCTTGTGACTTAGCTCATAATCAGAGCAGCTCAGTTGTTGAGCTGTTCAACCATTCTTCTCATTGGCACACATGCTATGCATTTATTTGTTAAAAATGCATATTGGAAATTGATATGCATAGATTATCAATTTTCTTAAAACCTCATGTTGAGGTTTCACTCCCCTTTATTACAGTTCCTAGGGAACACAGTTCTTAAAGCCTTCCCATAGGTTGAAATCATACACATCTTCTTAGTGTGCTGTGTAGATGTAGAATAATACTGAACCCAGAGAGGCAAAGTCTGTTTAAATCAAGCATATGCACTAATCTTTTATTAGATTCTAAACAAAGTTCACTTAGAGGAAAGAAGCATTTTTTATGTCGCATGTTGAAATAATTTGTTCATGTGATTTCATGAAATTGATTGCCATGCATTCACACACGAATTATATATTCAGCACCTTCTGCATTCATTATACTCAACTGAACATTTTGAAATATACTAAGCTGCTTAAAAGCATGCTTCATCTTTAGAGGATTATATTCTCCCTCTGAAGAATTAAAAAATTGAATAATAAAGGCTAACAAAATAAAACAGAAAAGAAGGAATGGCAATTGGGCATTGAACTCAATAGTAATAGCATCAAATCCATTGCCTTTGAGTGACAATATAGATTGATTCATTTACGCTATCATTTTTAGTCTCTATTCTGCCTCTTTTATCACATGTACACATCTGTAAAAGCATTTACTCAAATCCACTTAGTCATGGTATGGAGATGCAATTATTAAAAATAGATGACAAACCATTTTGCAACAGCTCTTATGTCTATTTAAAAGGTCGTGAGTTATTTCAGGAGTCTCCATGCCAGCATAATCAATCTTTATTGATGAAGACCTATTGTTAAATGATGTATTAACATAAAATGAAATGAGTAAAGAAATATTTTAAGATTGACTTTTGGGAGCATTTTATTTATTCCATTTGATTTTATTAAAATTGACAGTTCATTGGATACATTACTGAAATAGTCAAAGCAACTTAGCTATTTTGTAGTTTGGCTGCAAAACACCAGTATCTTCTTTATCAGAACAAGCATCTAGTTTGAGGAGGTTTTTTGAAGATGTGAAATGTTTTTCATTAGACAAAATATACTTTGAACGCTGGCTTTTTTTATCTTACTTTTTCAAATTTTCCTCCATTAGTAAGAAAATAGAGGATAGTTTATTTACTCTTCAAGCCTAGAAGGCCTGAGGATATGACCTGTACTGCAAACTGATGCTTACATTATAACTCAATAAATAGTTTCCTCTAGACTTGTGGTATGAACAAAATATAAATATAACATTATTCTAACAGTGAATTTTATTTGCTTTAGTTGTATCTGCCTATTTAAAGTATATGATTTATAGAGCTTATATTTATTTTTTAAATAATCTTTATTTTTTCACTAATAAAATAGTAAATGATGTTTGAAGATGAAAATTGTCATTATCTAATGAATTATTAATCTGTCAGCTATTTTTTCTGTCAACAACAGCATATTCAAATTAAAAAGAATTCATTTCTTATTACATGTACTTACTCCTCAATATGCTATAGATATTAAAGGAAATATTTCTATTTCAGACAAAAGAAAAGCCCTTACAAAACACTGAAAGAGTAATGAGGACTATTAATGGGGGAAGGGAGAAAGGGGTTCCAAAAACTACCTATTGGGTACTATGATCACTATTTGGGTGATGTTTGTCCACTACCGGATCATTTGTACCCTAAACCTCAGCATTACACAATATAAGTGATATGGTTTCTCTGTGTCCCCACCTAAATCTCATCTTCAATTGTAATCCCCATAATCCCCACGTGTCAAGGGAGAGACCAGGTGGGAGGTGATTGTATCATGGGGCCAGTTTTCCCCATGCTGTTCTTGTGATATTGAGTTCTCATAAGATCCGATGATTTTATCAGGCAGTTTTTCCTGCTCTTGCTCTCTCTCTCTGTTTTGCCTGCTACCATTTAAGATGTGCCTGTTTCTTCTTCTGCCAAAACTGTAACTTTCCTGAGGCCTCCCAGCTGTGAAGAACTGTGAGTCAATTAAACCTCCTTTGTTTATACATTACCCACCCTCAGGTAGTATCTTTAAAGAAGTATGAGAATGGTTTAATACAGAAAATTGATACTGCAGAGAGTGGGGTACCTCTATAAAGATACCTGAAAATGTGAAAGTAACTTTGAACCTGGGTAACAGGCAGAGGTTGGAATAGTTTGAAGGGCTCAGAAGATGAAGGGAAGATGTAGGAAAGTTTGGAACTTCCTAGAGACTTGAATGGTTTTTGATTAAAATGCTGATGGTGACATGGACAATGAAGTCCAGTCTGAGGTGGTTACAGAGGGAGATGAGGACCTTGTTGGGAAGTGGAGCAAAGGTCATTCTTGCTATGCTTTAGCAAAGAGATTGGTGGCATTTTGCCTTTGCCCTAGATATCTGTGGAACTTTGAACTTGAGAGAGATGATCTGAAACTGGAACTTATTTTTAAAAGGGAAGCAGAGCATAAAAGTTTGGAAAACTTGCAGCCTGATGATGTGATAGAAAAGAAAAACTCATTTTCTGGGGAGAAATTCAAGCTGGCTGCAGAAATTTGCATAGTAACGAGGAACTGGATGTTAATTGCAAGGACAATAGGAAAAATGTGTCCAGGGCCTGTCAGAGATTTTGGTGGCAGCCCCTCTCTTCACAAGCCAGGAGACTTAGGAGAGAAAAATGGTTTTGGGGGCCAGACGCAGGGCCCTTATCTGTGCAACTGTGGTACTTGCTGTCCTATGTCCCAAGTGCTTCAGCTCCAGCTGTGGCTAAAAGGTGCCAAGGTACAGCTTGGACCATTGCTTCAGAGAGTGCAAGTCCCAAGCCTTAGTGGCTTCCATGTGCTGGTGGGCCTGCAGGCGCACAGAAGTAAAGAATTGAGGTTTGGGAACCTCCCTCTAGATTTCAGAGTATATATGGAAACTTCTAGACATCCAGGCAGAAGCCTGCTGTAAAGACAGAACCCTCATGGAAAACCTCAGAAGGGAAATGTGGGGCTTGAGCACCCACACAGTGTCTCTACTGGGGAACTGGCTAGTGGATCTGTGAGAAGAGGGTCACTTCAGACTCCAGAATGGTAGATCCACCAACAGTTTGCACCCTGTGCCTGGAAAAGCCACAGGCACTCAATGCCAGCCCATGAAGGAGCATCTCAAAACTGTGAGAGCTCATCTTTGGCATCAGTGTGCCCCAGATGTGAGACAGGGATTCAAAGGAAATGATTTTGTACCTTTAAGATTTCATGACTGCCCTGCTGGATTTCAGACATGCCTGGGATCTGTGACCACTTTATTTGGTCAATTTCTCCCATTTGGAATGAGAGCATGTATCCAACACCTGTACCCCCATTGTATCTTGGGAGGAAATAACTAGGTTTTGATTTCACAGTCTCTTAGGTGGAAGGATTTGCCTTGTCTCAGATGAGACTTTGGACTGTGCACTTTTGGATTATTGCTGGGTAATTTGGGGTAATGAGTTAAGATTTGGGGGGACTGTTGGGAAGGCATGATGGTGTTTTGAAAAGTGAGGACATTAGATTTGGGAGGGGCCAGGGGAGGAATGATATGGTTTGGCTCTGTGTTCCCACCCAAATCTCATCTTCATTTATAATCCCAATAATCCCCACATGTCAAAGGAGGGACCAGGTGGGAGGTGATTGGATTATGGGGCAGTTTCCCCATGCTTTCTTGAGATAGTGAGTGATAAAAAAATGATCATGAGATCTGTTGGTTTTATAAGATGTTTTCCCTGCTCTTGCTCTAACTCTCTGTCACCTGCCACCATGCAAGACAAACCTGCTTCCCTTTACGCTATGACTTTAAGTTTCCTGAGACCTCCCCAGCCATGTGGAACTGCGAGTCAGTTAAGCCTCTTTTGTTTATAAATTACCCTGTCCCTCTTTATAGAAGTGTAAAAACTGACTAATACAATACCTATACAACAAACCTGAACATATACCCTATGAACCTAAATAGAAGTTGAAATAAAAATAATTAAGATTTTCAAGTTGTTAGTGATAACGATGGTAACAGTGGTTTATTTTTGTTTTCATCCATTTTAGACAATTAAATTTTATGAAAATAAATGGCTTCAAAGACTGAATGACTAATTTTAAATATTTCCCAATATGATGTTGGCATTGGTACCATCAGAGAGAAAGTAGATATGCCTTTGTTTATGAGATTTATGTCTGTTTTCTAGGAATTAGGACTGTTAAAAGAAAAAACTTCATCCGAATTAAATTTAAAGGAGTTTAATTGAGCAATGAGCAATTTGCAAATCGGGCAGCCCCCAGAATCACAGCAGATTCAGAGGGACTCCAAGGATGCCTCATGGTCAGAATAAATTTATAGACGAAGAAAGGAAGTGATGTATAGATATTGTACATGAGGTACAGCAACAGCTGGATTGGTTCAGCTTGGTGTTTGTCTTATTTGAACACAGTTTGAACAAAGCAGTGTATGGCTGCTGGGACTGGCCAAGTCTCAGGTATTATTATAGGCACATACTCCTAAATTAGGGCTTCAATATTGTCTACCTATTAATTTAGGTTGCAGTTCATCCACAAGAACTCAAATATAGAAGGACACAGTCCTTTTCAGGCCTTGTTTAGTTTGCTTTAACAGGACTGAAAACATTAGTGACTTGTTCCTCAAAACTGTGAAGTTGAATATGTAACATAATTGTTAGTGACCTTAAATTTCATGTAGCCTTACTGTATTCTTTGCTTCCTAAATAATTTGTCATCTTACCTTGCTTCGTCACTATTTCTAGCCTTACCATTACTTTACCACCTTTAAATAAAAATATCCAACTGTATATGTCACTGTGCTGTCTTTAATTGAGAGAGATCATATTCATGTACATGGTTATCACAAGACAGTAGAGAAAATACATGTTCTACTATTATATATTTAAGAAACTCTTCACCAGGTGTGGTGGCTCACACCTGCAATGCCAGTACTTTGGGTGACTGAGGCAGGTGGATCACTTGAGGCCAGGAGTTTATGACTAGCCTGGGCAACATGGTAAAATCCTGTCTCTATTAAAAATATAAAAATTAGCCAGGCATGGTGGCACACACCTGTAATTCCAGCTATCAGGAGGCTGAGGCAGGATAATCACTTAAACCTGGAGGCAGAGGTTGCAGAGGTCAAGATCATGCCACTGCACTCCAGCCTGGGTGACAGAGCGAGACTCTGTCTCAAGAAAAAGAAAGAAGGAAGGAAGGAAGGAAGGAAGGAAGGAAGGAAGGAAAAGAAAAGAAAGAAAAGAAAGAAAAAGAATTCTTCACAGACTTCTTCAGTTACTGCCACATGAGATGAAGTTTCTGGGCTCAACATTGTATTAACTTTTATAAAGACTAACAGTGAATATCATGAAAAACAACTCTTGTTTATTTTGTTAGGGTATCACATTAATGGTTCAACTAGACTCTGGTTTAATAGCAATCTACTCTCCTTTGATTTTCTTTTCTTTTTTAAAGCCTAATGGCTATTTTGGCTTTTTCTGGGGCAGTGGCTATGAACTTTTATTTTATTTTATTTATCTTCTAACAATTTTATGGGCACACAGTAGGTGTATACATGTTTTTTCTTACTAAGTGAGCAGATTTTAAAATATTTAATCCTAATTAACCTTAAAATTCTTATGTGTTCTTTAAATTTGTTTTATAGATGCTGATAATGATAATTATATCAAAAAAATGTACTACAACATGTCAAATTGTTCTAAATTTTATATGGATATGTTAAGTAAATCTCTTAACTAAATATCTATTTGTGTGTGTGTGTGAAATTAGAAACAGAGATAGAATCTATGTTTTTCTTCTGAATCTGGTCCCCTTTCCAAGAAGCTATTAAGTGGCCCTTATACTCCTCACTGGCATCCAACTCTGGCCTTTTGCTCTGAGATGCTCTGAGGTGTCTCAGCTTTCTTTTACTTTGAACATTGCTTTTGTTTTTAATTGCCCTATATAAATCACCTTTTACATAATAGTTTCTAAAATACTAACAATAAAGAGCATTACTCATCATTTTACTCCTCATACTAATTATTTGAAATATAGAAGTTGTATCCCTATTTCACACCCTAGTTAGTAGGCCAGAGATTTAAATTCATAGTTTTCTGAACTTACAGCAGTTTAGAAGCTGCGAGTAGCATAAATTTAACTAGAATGTACTTCAACAATACAGAGAATATATTTTATCATTGAAAACCACCAATTCCAGGAACACTTTGATTATGGGTCTGGCTTCATTTCTGCAATTTGTACAACGTGACCTTCTTCTTCACCAACTTTACCTCAAGCTGAAGTTCTACCATAATAGCAAAATGACTGCAGCAATTCCAGACCTCAAATATGCATACCACATCATCCGGAAGAAAACAAAACTTCTCTTCCTCCATTCATCAGCTAAAAGACCTAGACTTCACACTCAAGGGCCCGTTTAAGATAGTGCCTACCACTGAACCTATCACTGTAATGAAGCTGGCTCCTTCCCCATAGACTTCCCCATGGAACTCCACAGGGCCCCAGATGTAGAGTCAATCCCATCAGAACCCTGTAACTGTGACAAAATGGAGGGTAAATGGAATGGATTTGGGGATTAAATCTCAGCATGTTTTCTTGCCCACGTGCAGTATTTTTTGTTTTAATTCGTAAGCATTTTGTGAAAGATTGTCTATTAGTACTTAAAATATCTTCATGAGTCATAACCTTGCTTCTGGAACATTCAATCCTTGTTTTATGCATATATAGATCATATATATATACATAAAACAAGGTGTGTGTCTGTATATATGTGTATGTGTGTGGTGTGTATATACTATATGCATGTGTGAGATATATATATATATATATATATATTCCCCCTCTGGCTATTTTTTCAGTTTATTTTATACATTATTTTATATTTCTCATCAATTTGTATATTTCTATTACTCATAGTTCTGCCCTAGAATTTTCTCACTTTGAAAATATATATTACGATATTTCATTCCAAAAGCATGCTTGGCTATGTGATATGTAACAAAGCATCTCAAAAGTTCAGTGACCTAAAACAATAACCATTTATTTCTGCTCGTGTGTCTATATATCTGTTAGGTGGTCCATCTTTCCTCAGCTTGCTTACTTAGATATATATGTATATACAGTCAGATGCAGGTTGGATAGGTAACTACATTTATTTCCTATGACTGCTGTAACAAATTACCATACACTTTGTGGCTTAAACATGAATTTATTTTCATAAATTCTGTAAGTCAGAAGTCTAGTAACATCTTCTCTGGCTAAAAATAAGGGATCAGCAAGAATGTGTTTACCTTGGGAGGTTCTAGGGAATAATTCATTTCCTGGTCTTTCCAGCTTCTAGAGGAAAGCTGCATTTGGCTGCTGGTCCTCTTCTTCCATCTTCAAAGCTAGTGATGATGGCTTACATCTTTTTTTATTTTATTTTATTTTATTTTATTTTTTATTATACTTTAAGTTCTAGGGTACCATGTGCATAACGTGCAGGTTTGTTACATATGATACACTTGTGCCATGTTGGTGTGCTGCACCCATCAACTCGTCAGAACCCATCAAGTCATCATTTATATCATGTATAACTCCCCAATGCCAATTCCTCCCCCCTCCCCCTCCCCATGATAGGCCCCAGTGTGTGATGTTCCCCTTCCCGAGTCCAAGTTTCCTCATTGTTCAGTCCCACCTATGAGTGAAACCATGCGGGGTGTTTGGTTTCTCTTCTTGTTGATAGTTTGCTTAAGATGATGGTTTCCAGCTGTATCCATGTCCCTACAAAGGACGCAAACTCATCCTTTTTTTATGGCTGCATAGTATTCCATGGTGTATATGTGCCACATTTCTTAATCCAGTCTGTCACAGATGGACATTTGGGTTGATTCCAAGTCTTTGCTATTGGAATAGTTGCTGCAATAAACATACGTGTGCATGTGTCTTTGTAGTAGAAAATTTATAATCCTTTGGGTATATACCCAGTAGTTGAGATGGCTGTCATATGCATCTAGTTCTAGATCCTTGAGGAATTGGATGGCTTAGATCTTTACATTGCTTCGCCTTGACCTCATCTTCAGCCCCCCTCTTCACTTCTTTTTACCCTTGTTATTACATTGGGCCCACCCAGATAATTCAGGATAATTTTCCTGTCTACTAATTAGCAAACTTTATTCTATCTGCAAGTTTAATTCCCATTTGCCATGTAACGTAACATATGCAGATGTTCTGTGAATTAGTAAACAGACATCTTTGAATAGCCATTATTATGCCTACAACAATGGCTCTGTGGAAGTGATCTGGACTCTCTTACGCATCTGAAGATCAGCACACTGACTGATTTAGGATGGCTTTCATTGAGATAACTGAGTTTTTCGCCTTATGGTCTTTCAACCTGCAGCAGGCTGGCTCAGGCTTGTCTCTTGTAAAGTCAAGTTACTATGAGAAATAGCATGTTATTATATGCATTACTTTCTACTGGCTGTAATTAGTCAAAAGATCAATTCAGATTCAAACGGTGGGAAATCCAAGTATTCCACCCTTAATGGGAGAAGCTACAAAATCATATGACAAATGGCCTAGAAATTGACAGCGGTGGAGAATTGGGGCCAGTTTTGAAATAAATCTACCACTGTTGGAATACCCTTAATTATCACAATGACTGATTTATTCTAGGAACAGACAAACTCTCTTTTGCTTTCTGGTCTTTATATATGTCATTCTGACTGGTGGGCATCCTATCTTTTTTCCTTGCTCATTCTGCTAAGTCAAGGACAAAGTAATCTCTTCGTACTTTGTTTTGTTATGGGGGTGGTCCCTTGGCAAACAAATGAGAGAGTCAAGTTTCATTCTGCTTTATTGCCATCTTTCTTGTGTATTTTAAAATAACCACTTCTTTTGTCCCAATGGTAATTAAGGGGCTATCACTTTTTTGGTGTCTCATTTCTTGTCTTCTGTTCCCAGACGTGGGAAATTCATGTGGGACAACTATATGCTCAAGTGCACTGGGGTGGCTTGCCTAAAACGAAAAGGAAATGCTACAGAAGGGATGCCTCTGTCCTAAGTATCTGACTTTAATAACAGGGCTTTTGGCCTATAAAACTTAATGAAAAGAGCCACATGGATGCTGGGTCTATGCTTACAATCAGATATTCCCAGGTAATGATGAAGAGTTTCGGTAATCTTGGAAACACTTTTCGATGCTTTTTCTCTTCACATCCCACATCTAATCATCCAGTGAATTCTAACTACTCTACACCTAAATATAGCTGTAACTCAGTAATTTATCATCCATTCCATTGCTAACACCTTGATCCAAACCACCATTATGTCATAACTACATTGCAACAGTCTCCTGATGAATGTCCTTATTTTCTCTCTTGGATCTCTACAGTTTATTTTTAATACAGCAGTCACAGGGATCTCTTTAAAATGTGTCAAATGATGATACTTCCTGCCTCAAAACCCTCTAATGACTCATCATCTTACTCAGAATGAGAGACATAGTCCTACAGGATCTGGAACTTTATCATTTATTTGGCTGACCTCACCTCCCAATACTTTCTCACTCACTCACTTTACCAGGTACACTTGCCTTTTTTGCTAATCATTGAACTTTCCTGGCCTGTTTCAGTTTCAGGACTTTTATGCTTACTTTTACATCTGCCAAGAACCATCTTTTCTAAAATATCCACACTTCTCCCTACTTTGTCATTATCGTTACCTTTCGCTCAAACATTCTCAAAAGTGTTTTCAGACCATCCTATTTAAAGTTATGTGCACATGGGCACACATGACCACACACATGCACACACACAACCTCTCTCACCCTAATCTTTCCTATCCCATTTAACAATATTCTTTTCACAGCACATATTACCCTCTAACGCTGTATGATTTACTTAATTTTTATGTCTTTTTTGTTTGTCCTTGAAATGGTGAGAATGTAAGTTCTATTAGGGCAGGATAGTACAATTTGTTTACCGAAGTACCTTCAAATGCCAAGAAGTGTGCATGCACACAGAAAATACTTGATATTTTGACAACATGAGTGAATGAGTGGATGTATGACATTATAGATTCTGTATCATTTTACAAATTGATATTTTTCTTAGGAAAATCCAAGTTATATTTTGCTCTTTTATGGAGCTAAGTAGGGACCATTTCCTCATTCTCAAACTATCTGCTGATCTCCTATTGAAAGCTACTACTACATAGTCCAACAGCATGGGAACCCATATGGGCAACATCTCTCTTATTCCTATTATTCCCACGTTTTGTTTGGTGAACTCCTACTCAATTTCTTTCTTTCTTTTTTTGGGGGTGTGGGGGGTGGGTGCAGATGGAGTCTCACCCTGTTGCCCAGGCTGGAGTGCAATGGCACAATCTCGGCTCACTGCAACTTCCGCCTCTGGGGTTCAAGTGATTCTCCTGCCTAATAACTGGGATTACAGGTGCCCACCACCACGCCCAGCTAATTTTTTGTATTGTTAGTAGAGATGGGGTTTCACTATTTGGTCAGGCTGGTCTCAAACTCCTGACCTCGTGACCCACCTGCTTCTGCCTCCCAAAGTGCTAGGATTACATGCGTGAGCCACTGCTCCTGACTTCTCTTACTCAATTTCTATTACCATCTAATATGACTCCTTTCAGGAAACTGTCTTTTAATAATTAAATCTGAGATAGGTAGGTGCCTCATTTCAATTTTCTGGAAATTTCATCACTCTTACACAACTATGTTACAATGTTCTTATTTGTCTTTTCTACTATGCTATAAGCTCCTTGAGAACAGAAATTATGCATATTTTGTTAATGACTGAATCGTTAGTGATTAGTACAGTTTTAACATATAATAAGTATTTATAAATATTTTAAATGAATAAACAAATGAATGTAATTTATTTAAATGTTATTAATTCCAAAATTAGAAAAAACTTCAGTATCTAAATAGCCAAATTCCTATTTTTAATTTTATTAATGGAAATAGATTTATTCTAAATACTAATACTAATTATTTGTGACATTTCAGTCACCCTAAAGCAACTTTGTTTTCCAGATGGAATTATTAAAATTTTGTCAACATTCCCCCTTGGTCATTATGTCTACGTTTTAAATAGTCCTGCTTAATTTATTTTTAAAATGATTTTAATAAATGTGCTTTATCATGTGTACATTATTCAATCTTACCAGTAATTATTTCAGAAGTTGTTACATCAAAATCATTGTTAGGCAAAACTATCACAGCATTTGATTTTTCAGTTCTTTATAAGATTGTGTAAATTATTACCTATTTAGATTAGAGTAGGTTAATTGAGTGCCTTAAAATAAAAGTGCCTGCTTCTCCTTTGTGTTGCTTTATCAATCTCCTGAACCAGGTATCACATATCTTTTCCTTTTTGCTGTTTTATTCAAATCTTCTACGCATATCAATAATTTTAAAGTGGTTCCAAATAGAAAAAAGAATTTGTAGAAAATAACCTACATATGGGAACTTTGATGAATTTTTAAGCCTAGCTATTTATAATGAGTAAAATTGAGTGTCAATTCAAATTTGTGAACTCCTACACTTCCCATTTATAAAAAGTTATTACTTTATTTTGTATATGCTTGGAGTTTCTTTTATATATTTCATGTTACTCTGGTACTGCAGTTTTTTTGTTCTTCTTTGAATGGATGAAAGACAAGGCGTTAAAGTCTCCAAAAAAACATTTCCTATTGTTGTAGTCTTAATATTTATTTTATTTATTTATTTATTTGTTTGTTTTAGTGTAGGACAAATAGAAGAAATGCTCAATCTTAATTAGCGAAAATAAAATTTTAGATAGATTTTAGAGTCAGGACACATTTTTACCAATTTGCTAAATCAGTTTTGAGGTCTACACTAGAGTTTTGACTACAGTTTCAAAAAATTATTTCCCTATCTCAGGATCTCTATGTATATAAGCATTCATTTTCTGGCAAAACATTAAATGTCAAACGTATTCCCAGTCATGGCAAGAGAAATATTGTGCAAAAAAAAATAACTAAATGACAAGAGAAAAACTTCATAGAGATTTCTGTATGACTCACCTTGAAGACAATTATTTTTTTGACATCTGAATGAACTTATACTTAAATGAGGACAGTAGAAAATGAGGTACTTGTCAGGAGATCGAGACCATCCTGGCTAACACGGTGAAACCCCGTCTCTCCTAAAAAATACAAAAAAAGTAGCCGGGCGAGGTGACGGGCGCCTGGAGTCCCAGCTACTCTGAGGCTGACGCAGGAGAATGGCGTAAACCCGGGAGGCGGAGCTTGTAGTGAGCTGAGATCCGCCACTGCACTCCAGCCTGGGCGACAGAGCTAGACTCCGCCTCAAAAAAAAAAGAAAATGAGGTACTTGTCAAAGGCAACATAATCACTGCAAGGTGCAATGCTGCAATAGAGTGATTTGGAATCCCCATTTAGTGATCTTCAGATTTTACTTTGTTGGTTTCTTTGGGGTTATTCTCTTATAATAGTACAATGCTGATTTAATGAGTTTTCTATTACTTTGAAGAGTCTGTATTAACAGCAGTGATCTTTCTCAGAACTTTTGTAGAATCATTTTCTAAAACACATGACTGGAATATTTTAAGTTACTAAAATCCAGTTTGAACAAAATGATTTACTTCACTGATATCATAGAAACCATAAATCCCATGCCTAATATAACCTTATAAGAGATATACTTCATAAGATTTTACCTTGTGAATGTCACTATTAAATACCCAATTAAAGAGTCATCTGTGTTGAGTGGCTTTGCAAACAAAAAGCCAGTTTGGATATGAAGTGAACAAACTTGCATCACACAGGAACACATATATTGTAAGTGGCAAAGTAGTAGAGAGTTAGTTTCCTCATTAAAAAAAATATGTTATTCATACAATTTTAATATGGACCAATACTTATGTCAGTATACTGCATACTTACGTCTTTGAAAAATACTTTAAAAACAATTTATAGATCATGGCCATTAAGTTATGTTCTGAATATTGCATTTGTTAATCATACATTTCTTTAGAGACCTACATAAAGAGTTTATGTCATTCTGTTTTTATTCAGAGATAGGGATTTCTGTTTAAGCATCCAGTTCCCATAGCAAAAATAATGCATATAGTAGGGCATAAAAATAGGGCCACATACCTTTAAATGTCTTTCATGATGAAGTTAGAGTCTGTTTCTCCAACCCCTGAATCTGGGCTAGCCTTGTCACTTTCTTTGTTTAATGGAGTGTTGTAGAAGGGATGTGTAAATGCTGTTGCTAATGCCTCTAAAGATCTGTGGCTTCCTCTTCCATCCTCTTGGAACCTTGAAACCACCACTCTCTGAAAAAGTCTCCTCTGGCTTCCTGGAGGATGAGAGAGCACGTGAAGAGAGGGAGTGCCCTGACCAGGCCATCTGGTCACTCTAGCCTCCCCCGCTGAAGCCCCAGACACCTGAAGGAGACTATCTTAGGCAAGCTTAGTGCCCAGCTAGTCTTTGAGATGCTTATAGACCCATGAGTGGATCTAGTCAAGACCAGGAGAAGACCCCCCCATCAATGTTTAGAATTGTGAGAACCAGTAAACAGTGGTTTTCCTAAGTCATCAAATTTGGGAGCAGTTTCATTACAGCAGTTGGTAAATAGTTAATATCATGGTATACTTGCAAAATGCCTAGCAATACTTGGAGAATAAAATAAAAATTATTCTATCATTAATTTTATAATTACTTGTCTTACTAAGGGGAAAGGCAATATGTAAATAAGCTAAGTAACTCGTCTTTAGCTCGTAGGTAAAGAATTCAGAATTTGAACCCAAGGAGCACCATATTAGTGCTCAAAAGATGATAATTCAGAAATCAACACAGATTATTCCTAAAATGTAAAAGACTACACTTCTCCAATAGCCCTGTATTAATTGCGTATTAATATTCTATTATATCTGCCTATCAATCTGTCTATCTCTTTATAATCTAATGTGTGCATATGCTTGATTTCTCCAGTAGACGGCATGTTCTGCTTGGCTAACTGCATAATTATTCAATATCAATTATATTCTGTTATTGTGTATCTCTGTAGACTTGACCTAAGTTTCTTTTATGATAATATTTCCTCATTAGCTTTTGTTCTTATTTTGCTCCTTTTTATATTTCACAATATTTTCATGTCCATATTTCAAAGCTTAAGAAACAGCTCTCTGGATACGTCATGTTTTAAAATGTGCTCCATTTTTGTAGCTGTTAATGAAGTTTTGCTGTACCCATTAAATGTGTCATTTTACTTCTGAGGTTGCAAGGTTTATATATCTTTTATGAAAGTCATGACTTACAGCTTTATAAGCTAGACAGTTTGATTAATAGTCTTTCTTTTCTATGTCCTCCATTAATCTGCTCTTTTGTGATATGTTTCAATGGAATTTTTGTATGAAGAACATAGTAAAATAAACACTTTCTAAAATAGCAAAAGATAACGCTGAGGAAATTATTAGTTTACCTGTTATATGGTAGTAAATTTGTATATCGAAAATATGTTAGAGCAAATTCGAAGTCCTTTAAGAGAATGGCAACGTTACATATTTAGATTTACAGTAATATAAACTTTGTGTTTTTTAGTGATTTACAGTGACACCCTTTTAATACATGTGAATAAACTTCATAAAATAAAACAAACAAAACATCAAGACTGTATAGCCAAATGGAAATATAATATTAAATCAGATAGTGACTGGATCTGTTCTTCACTTAAAGTCTTCATCACAAACAAGTCTAGTTATTAGACTTTAAGTTTAGTCTTGGTTGCTATGTGTACGTTTACAGTAACTCTCTTATTGCTAATTGCTGATTTGTTGTTAGGTGAAGACAAATTTCAAAATGTTAAAATTTGGTGATAAGGTATGTCATTATGAGGGTATTTATAATTTAAATGAAAGTGTAGTGATCATGTGGAATATTTATAGTAAACTTTTATTTATTTCCAGTGTTCATGGTTATTTTATGACACACACAATCCATGACACTAACAGGAAAATGATGATTAACAAGATTAAATTATTGTGCAGTCATTAAATATAAAATCTGTAAGAAACATCATTAAAATAGTATCTATAATAAAAATCACTGTAGTGTAAAATAATTCTTTATCTCCCCTCACTCACCTCAAACACACACGTACATGGAAGCATGCACCAGCACACATGCGTGTGCATTCACACACATACACATCCTTTTCACCATTACAATTACAGTGAGAGAAACACTTCTTTAGGCTAATTAATTCCCAAATGTCAAATACATACAAATGAATTGAAAAAGCTACTGTGAACACTTAGAAACCTCTAATTTTTATCTACCTACCTATCTACTAAGATAATGAGTAATATTGTTATATTTTAAATACCTATATGTTATATAAAATATTTAAATATACTTTTGACATTTTTTACTTTTAATGAATGTTAGCCTTAAAAAGTCATTACTTATAAATAGTAGTTACTGAGTACTTAGTATATTCCAGGCACAAAGCTAAGTTATTTACATTAATTTCTCATTTAATTATCCAGTATTCCTATTAGAGTCTTCATTTGAAGCTAAAAAAACTGAGACATAAGGAAACTAAATAATGTGTTAATAGTATAGTTGAAGGTGAAGTTGAGATTCAAACCATGGCTAGCTATCTTCAGTCAGACAGTTAAATTCACATTTAGAAATATGAATATATAGTAATATAAATATGGATTTGAAATTTGAGACTACATAATGTTAAAATTCTACATACATTAACATAATTCTGTTTCCTATATATATTTAATTTTCCCATATATATTTCATCAGCAGAATACATGTACATATATGTGTATATATAATTTCAAAATAAAAGTGTCCTTATTTATCTTTACATCAGATTACAACAGAAATCAAATTGGAAAGAAAGGTCAAGAATGCATTATTGTCCAATTTCTCACATTGACATTCAAAGATAATTTAATAATAAGGGTAGATTGTTTCAAAATAAGGTTTAATAGGGTTCCCTATACACAGCATTAGTGCTAGTACAAATTTTTCTCCTTTTTAATATACTAATCAGTTATAGGATAATTTACTATTTTAGAATCAATCAATATTTTTTTCATTAGCTTTTCTTTGATTTGCTGATTTTTAACTACCTTCCTTTTAGATTTCCTTTATAAAATTACTGTCTCCCATATTGGATTATTGGCTTTAGTGTTTCATTTCCATACTAACAAAAGAGAGACTGAAATGCATAAATATAAAAATTTAGATTTTATTTTATTGTTTCCATGTTTGGAAAATTGTGTAATGTAAATAGCTTTAATAAACACATGTATATTATTACACTATATATGTTCTTGGTGTGAGTTTCAGTACGTGAGAAAAGGCAAGAAAAATTGACCATAATCATGCCTTAGAAGTAAATCTGTGTATGTCAAGTTACAGTTCAGACTACTGACACAGTAAAAGCGATAGCCTTTTATTCAACTTATCATTTCTACTTTCCTTGTGCAATAGTAAATCAAAGTATTTACATATATAGTAAGATACATTAAAATCCTCAAAAAGAACAGTGATTTGTGCATTATTTATATCAACTGAAATAAATTGTGACAAATAATGGAAAAGTAGTTTCCCATAAAGCTGAATTAACTTTTCAAATTGTTGTTTTGTTTTCCTTTAGTTTCCATGTTATTGATGAGATACAATAATTTGCCAGTTCTAGATCGGAAAATTTTAACTGAACCCCATTATTAAGATGTGTTACTTACCTTACTTTGTTTCTATATCTGATCTGAATTAGGAACTAAATTAAGTATTGAGTACGGTTATTATACCCCTTAAATGTCTGTAGCACAAATTGGCCCCTGTTTATTCTTCAGAGGAAAGAAACATAATAATTCAGATTTCTGCTTATGTATTTCTTGCTTACTTTATTTGCAGGTGTTAGAATGTGAAAATGCAATTGATTCTTGCTCTTTAAAAAATAACAGGTGTGAAAATTCACATGCATCATCACTGTGTGACTAAGCACTTAAAATTAATAAAAGAGAAAGATATTTTTATTTATATTAATGAATATGTTAACTTGCTTTCTTAATGATGGTATTCATCTCAAATTCTAAATGGAGCCAAATGGAGAATAGATAAATCTTATAAATGAATGGTTCACTAAATTATTGAACAAATTAATAACAGGTAATATTTACTTTAGGCTTGTTTCTATTTATACAACTACTATACAATAATTTTGAATACCTACTATTAGAAAGGTACTGTTGTAGGTAATACTTGAAAAACAGAAATGAATCAAAATTTCTGTCTTCAGTGAGTGTACACTTTAATATGAGAATGACATATGGATACAAGTAACTCTAAGATAAAGTTAAAAGTAGGTTTATTAGGAAGATTAATAAATTAATGTGGACATTAAGAAGAAACAGTGATTATTTCCAGATGAGACACTCAAAAGATTTCATTAAGGAGACAGTTGATTAAGGTCATCAGTTGTGTGTAGGATTTGGACATGCTAAGATGGAAAAGAGCATGTTGGGCTACGGAAACATATTGAGTAAAGACAGAGAAGTAGCATTACCAAAGACGCATAAAAGATTTAGAATGGTCTAGTTCATGCTGTCTAGGGGATGATACGTTTGGAAAGGTAAATTGATACAAGATTTTGGAGGACTTCAATACTAGAATAGAAAGATTTCATTTAATTCTCTATGCATTGAAGAGCCATTACAATTTCTTTGTATTAAACTAAATTTTGCTTCACACATTTTTGAGATAAAATAATTGAAAAGAATAATTTGAAATGAAAAAACAATCTTACATTGAATATTTATATTGCCAATTATCTTAGTATAAAACTTCCTTCAAAAGGTTACTCTTAATCTAGCTTTAAAAATAAATCTAAGTAACATACATTTACATGTTATATTGGCATTTCAAAATCAGCCACCCAATATAACAGATACAGCATTAGCCATAGTATCTACACTTCAAATAATTGTACTTGTTAATTTTGATGTAGTAGGTGCTTAGCTATGCTAGACAACTACTGTATTAGGCTACATGACTCTTCATTGACCAGAAAATAATAATTTAGAAAAATACAATGCACATAGAAATAATATATGTAGAAAAAGTATTGATTTCAGATTTTGAGTTCTTGACTCTTCATCTGAGATGTACATTTTTAAGCAATTCTTAGCAAATACTAGTTCACATAAATATAATATATTCTCAAATTAAAGAGAAATATGTTTCCATAGTGGAAGAATAGGGGAAAAGGAATTATTTAATGTATAATTTATAGTCTGCTTATTATATGGTTTTTATCAAGCAAATGATTCAATGCTTATAATGATCCTATGATGTAGGCATAGTGTCTCCCCACTTAACAGGTGAGGACACCGAGTTTAAGTAACTTGCTAAAGTCACAGAAGTCACTAGAAGCCTAAGTAGAAGACTGTAAATAACCCAGCCAGCCTTGATTGAACTTAAATGCCATTAACAAAAACAGTATGCAATCTCTTCCTGTGCAACTCAATGTTCCTTTTCTCCCACTCATTCTTACTGAAGAAATTAATGTAGTATGTTTATTTCAGTTCACAATTGAAAGTATGTGTAGGTTATTAAAAAGTCTTTTTTTTTTTCCCCTTCTTTTAAGTATAAGGAGCTCAGTTCTCAGGTTATCATTTCTTTCTGTCCTTTTAGTTATACTGATTTACATTATACCCTAATAAAACAATGATATTTATAATGCATATGATATTCATTGCTACAATGAGGTAACAAATAAACTCTTGGGGTTGTGAGTTTTCAGGCACTGAGCAGTTTAATTAGATAGAAAGGAAGGGATGAATTCAAGTATATCAACTTACTTCCATGGATTGAAAAAGAAAGAAAATTTTCATGTATTACTAATCACCTCTGGGAAAGTGGATTGGTGACATATTACAGATCAGCTAATAGCAGTGTGTATGTGTGTGTGTGTGTATATTTATTTTGTATGATTTTTCAACTTATAACTGATATCCTTTGATAGATTCATATTTCACTAAAATAACTGTGTTCTCATGCACCTTTTATGTTGATTAGAAATTTAATTAAACATTTCCAAGATTCATTAATTAACTGGCTTCCTTCAAGCACTCCTATCATAAATTAAGCAGCATGCGAGACTGGTTAAAAATACGACAGTCTTGTTGTGACACACTAATCAGCATTAATATTTCATCAATAATTCTAAAACAAAGTGCATAGTTGTTCTTCTTATTGGTCTTTAACAAATTGGAGACAATAGATCAACTTCTACATCATACTTAGAATGCTTAGAATATAGCAGATTATGCTACTATTTCCTTTTCTTCCACTCCTGTGAGGAAAAAAAAAAAAAAAAAAAATTTGAAGAACAGAGTAAAGAAGGGTTCAGAAATAAAACTGCAGAAATTAATGCTGTGAAATCGGCCAAAGAAGGCAAATACAGTAGAGATCTGCCTCTGGGATAGAAATTCCTTTTCTCAGTGACAGGCTAGCAGAGCAGTTAGGGCATTTATTCTGATTGCACCCATTTTCAAGCAAATTTGCATACTAGTTATTCATACGGATTCATGGTTCTTTTAACAAGTTTCTCCCTCCCCACAACTTTCCTTTTGGGATCCTCTACTGTCCATTTAAGTAGAAAAAATAATGTACTTGTGAATGGCTTCTGAAATCTGATCTTTACTTGAAAAGAAGGGGAAAAATATCTTTCAAATTTAGTTAATAAGAATAAAGATGTACAACTATAAAACGTGTAAGAAACAAGTTTGGGACTTAGTTTTTAGTTCCCACTATGGGCATAATGTTTTAACAATGTTAATAACTCTTCAGAATTTAAGAAAATCGATTCTATGTGTTCAGGACATTTGTATTTAAATTCATTCTAATCAAGTCTGGGCAAATGAAGGTTAGATTGAGCAGTGATTGTTAAGAGTTAAATGTCAATGACAATGCACTAAAGTGTACCATCTGCTTTTTTTCTTTATGTGTGTTACATTTGTCATTACACAGTAATGTTACTGAAATAAAATTATTTTCTAATAAGTTAAAAAAGGAAGTAGAAACAAGGTTCAGAATATTGTTTACTGTTTTTCTTGCATGCATCAATGATTTTATTAATGCATTGATATGGCTTCCTCACAGTGTTAACATAAATCTACACTAATTACCTGAGTTGTAAGCAGATCAGTGCTCCTTATGAGAAGTTACTTCTAGCAACCACTAACAGATGATCAATATTTATGACAAGTATTCTCAAGAACTAGAGAGAAAATCTAGCAAGGAATAAGAAAGGACAGGCCTGATGTACAGCTGTTTGCTTGTGTCCACTCTACCAGATTGATGAGGAAACTAAAATTTAGGTGATTTCCCACTAACAAGAAGAAAGAAATATAATTTTCATAAAATGCATATTTGTATGAAAGAGAAAGAAAGAGAGTCAGAGGTAACAAAGGAAAAAGGACTAGTACAGGCATCTTTCTACTTAAAAATAAGTTAATTCCCGAAAGGCTATTCATAACCCATTTCTTCAGCATGACTAAGAAAGAATCAAGTTTGCAATTTTCAATGCACTTCCACTAAATAGTACTTGTGGTCTGTGCTTTAAAGTTTTAAACTGAACTTTTGCTGTTCTGTCAGGTCAATTTAAGTTATAATAGACATGAATTTCCAAAACATACTGGTTTCATCCACTTTGAAATTTGTGGAAGCAGATGGACTCTTTCTCGAAAAACACTAAGTGTCAGGATGCAATTTTGAGCAATTACATTATCTGATAGACTCACATGTATAATGTGTACATTCTAGAAGCTGTTGAATCTGTGGAAATCTCTGTGGCAAAGTTACCTTACAGCATTTACACTATTCTTTTCCTTTAAATAGAACAAGTCATAGCCTTTTTCATGCATTGACATTTATCTAGTAGGCATCTGACTCTGATCTATACTTTTTGTACACAACTAAAAAGATTTTTTCATTGGATAGATTACCTCTCTTCCATATTTGCATAGGACCAACACTGTTCATATTATTATCATTATATTTTATTATTATTATTATTATTATTATTATTATTATTATTATTTTGAGACGGAGTTTTGCTCTTGTCACCCAGGCTGGAGTGCAATGGCATGATCTCGGCTCACTGCAACCTCTGCATCCCGAGTTCAAGCGATTGTTCTGCCTCAGGCTCCAGAGTAGCTGGGATGACAGGCATGCGCCACCATGCCAAGCTAATTTTGTATTTTTAGTAGAGATGGGGGTTTCTCCATTTTGGTCAGACTGGTTTCGAACTCCCAACCTCAGGTAATCCGCCCGCCTCGGCCTCCCAAAGTGCTGGGACTACAGGCGTGAACCACAGCCCCTGGCCCACTATTCATATTATTAGTGGCAACAAATCCATAGGGGTCTGCAGCAAACTCACTTTTTGCCTTCTCAGAAGAAAGAATTCAACCGAGGCAGCATAAGGCAGAAGGAGAGACCTAGACAAGATTTAGGGCAGGAATGAAAGAAAGTAAAAGTACACTTGGAAGAGGGAAAAGCGGGTGACTTGACAGACCAACTTCCCGGTTTGACGTTTGATTTAGGGTTTTATATGTTGATATGTTTCCAAGATCTTGTATCCCTTCTCCCCTGATTCTTCCCTTGGGGTGGGCTGTCTGCAAGCCCAATGTACTACTAGCACTTGGGAGGGGAGCATGTGCATGTGCAGTGTGTTTACTGGAGTCGTACACATGCTTACTTGAGGCATTCTTCCCTCACCAGCTGAATGTCCCTAGAAGGTCATATGCCAGAGAAACTCTTCT
>NW_016826568.1:1870295-1884256 GCF_001698545.2 Rhinopithecus bieti
TTTTTTTTTTTTTTCTGAGACGGAGTCTTGCTCTTTCACCCAGGCTGGAGTGTAGTGGCGCAATCTCGGCTCACGGGAAGTTCCGCCTCCCGGGTTCACGCCATTCTCCTTTCTCAGCCTCCTGAGCTGCAGGGACTACAACAGGCGCCTACCATGTCCGGCTACTTTTTTTTTTTTTTTTTGTTAGTAGAGATGGGGTTTCACCTTGTTAGCCAGGATGGTCTGGGTCTCGGACTCCTGACCTCGTGATCCGCCCGTCTCCGCCTCTTTAATGAACATGCTTGAGTCCACTCACCCAGTTCCTGAGATCTTATCAGGAAGCGGCCAATCACCAGTTTCAGGTGTTTCTGTTTATTGGGAGACTGCCTTTCCTTGGTTCTCTCTGTGACCGATTATTGTTTTAGAGCAAACTGGTCCAACCTGTGGCCCACGGCAGTTTCACTGACCTAAAGAGTTGGAGAAATAAAAATCTTAACCTTAATTTGTTTTCACATATCTTGGAAAAAAAGACGTGATAGATTATAAAACATGTTTAAAACTGCATTGCTTAGTGGAATATTTAGTGATTTATGTAGTTTTGTGTTAATTTTGCATTATAATTTCTACACATAAACAATTTAAGAGCATATTATCTTTATTGAATAGTTTAATTAGGATTTTTAGGTAAGTATAACTTGTTATGTGTGCTGGTATAGTAAAATTCAAGAGAAAACAGCTTACATTAAGAGTATCAAAAAATGATTATCCATGGAAGAAAATATTGCAAAACTGTGCATTTAATTTATAATAATAGTATGGAATGCAAAAGGATTTGAAAGGAAAACTTATTTTTTCATTGTAAGTCAAAAAATCATGATCATTTATTACCATGAACGTTCTCTTTTTAAATTTTTCTGAGTCACTAAAACCGTTGTTTATATAGACAAAGACTGAAGAAAGAGGTTCTTAGAAACTTTTGCTCAGTGAAAATGGAAACCATAGGAAAGAAAAAGAATGCTGATCAAGTCAGCAAAATTTCTTCTTCTTGGAGGATTTTTCTTCATCTTCTTCTTTTTTCAGTTAAGTTTAGATTACTGTACTTGAAGTGTAAAATTTCTGAATAGAATACATATTCAATACAGTGCACAAACTGTTTTTAGCTATGAATCTTTTGAATATGCTTTAGTTCTTTCAAATTTAAGGACAAACATTACTCATTTTAGTTTATTTGCTTGCATTCAAGGAAACTGACACTATGCTTTAAGTGAATGTTTACACATTTACTGATTTTTTAATTTATTAATAATTCCAACATAGCTAATTTATTTATTTATTTAATTTATTAGCAATAATTAGTCTCCATCACAAATTTACTTAGAATAACTAGCCTTCTCTGCCCTTCGCTGGAGTGTGTGTATGTTTATGTAACTTAAAGAACACTACAAAATAAATTTTCTAACATATCTCAGCATTTAAAATAACATTTTTATATGAATTACCGTCTCAATTATGTTAGGAACAGGTGTGTTAATCTATTTGACATTTGTTATAAATGTTAAATGTCTCATGGGAAAATGAATGTGTTAATCTCTATGCATTTAAAGAATTGTACAGAAATTGAAATCGGTTATAAATTTTAACTCTCGCCACACCAAATAGCAATCACTGAAGTGGTTAAATACAACTTACTAGTAAAATGTACAGGCATGATCAATAGCATTTTGAAGAAAAGCTGAAAGTCCATGAAACTTTTCAATGGAATTAATTTTATTCTTTATTGTTGATTTATTCTCTATTGTTGATCTTCTGATGATTTAAAAATATTTACTGGATAGATTTCCCCACCTGCCCAAACTTCACCATCACCCACAAAATAATTTTACAGAGATGAAACATTAACTTTAACTAACAAGATAATACTACTTTTTTTGGACATTTAAACAATAAAATGTTAAAAATTGAACTAGTAGGAAGAAAAGTTCCTTCTGGCAGCAGGCAGTCACCTCAATAGCCCATGTCTGATTTTTCCTACAAGCTTTCACAGACTCCTCTCATTTGTGGTCACATTCATCTTTCCTCTTAATTGGCAACATGCAATCATTCATAAATATCTCTTATAGCTCTTTTATATGTATATGAATATCTGACCACAACATTAGGTCTATTCAGGTTATTCTAGGAATCTTGCCTTGTCAGCGCTATTATATAGAAAGTTAAAAAAAAAAAAATCTAGTTTTAATAGCACCTGACTATAGTTATAAAAACTTGTTATAACTGCACTAACTTTGATAAAACAGTTTTACCGTGCTCAGGGACATATTTAACTCATATTATATGCTGTTTAATTGTTATAAAAGTATAATTATATCCTTTGAATGTCATACTTAGTTGTCATAACTATGTTTATTAATTCTATTTTTTTATATAACTTTGAATCTATACACCTCCAGCCTACTATAATCAATGGCTGGGAAAAAGGAATGTGCTTATTTTGGTATGTAATTGGAATTGTAAAATGTGGTAAAAATGTAGTAGAATAGTATTTAAATATTCAATCCAAAACAATTTAAAATGTCTTGTATCAAAAAAGATTATTTGAAAATACTTGAAAACATATTATAGGAACAAATATGGTTACTGCCTTTTCATTTCTTTTTTACATGAAAAAATAAAAGCTAGTATTTCTTTTGACCAATGTATGTGATGCAAGATATCTCACAGAAAGAAGCTACTTATCCAAAAGTGATTGAAGCCACCTGTTCTGTGAGGCGGGCTTTATCATGTAACAATGGGCACTTCTCAACAGTCTCTAGAGTGCTGTGTAAGTCTTTGAAGTATCATTAGAAGGTCTGTATTGAAGAATGAGGTTTCGCTGTTCATGTTCCAAGAATTAGTCAAAATGGGAAAGATGTTTCCTCTTGTGCGCGAAAACCCTTTTGATATTGCATAATGTTTTACTTAAAGAGGCAAAGTACTACTCATGTTTCCATTTTAAGTTAGAGGGCATAAAAGAGAAAAGCAATTTAGGATTTGTACTGATGAATTAGTTGCCACAATTATTTTGAGGTTCTTTAGGGATATTGTACTTTGTTCTGAGATTAGATTGTGAACAAATTAATCATTTGGGAGAGTAAATGGGAAAGTCAATGCATAGGTGACTTCATTCTGTCAAAAAAAAAAAAAAAAATGAACTGAGCTGCAAGTATGTCACTTTCATTTTTTAATCCAAACATTGGGCTGGTATTATAATTATCTCTAAGTTTAATTATTCGATATGATTAATAATTAGAGAAAAGATATTTATAGTATTTCACATTATCACATATTATTTGCCATTATGCTTTGGAATTGAAAGTGAAACAAGTGTCTACCAGATTTTACATTGGTCTGGACCTGCGCCCCTCAGCATAATGGTCATGAGTGGCTTTGCATGTGAAATGCTGACATATGGGTCCGGGTCCGTTGGACGTTAAAATATAGAGTCACGTGTGATCTCTGTGTCTTACTTATAGTTAAATAATATTTTTAATGATGAAACAAAAGCTTACATAAAATGATCTAATGTACTTACCAGTGGGCTGAAACATAAGAAATATTTCCACTCATTTGCTTAAATGCTTTTGTTTTCTAAGTGAGATATAACAATTTCTATAAATTCTGACTTCAATTTCTTCTCTCACTCTCTCTCCATAATATACTATCATCCTTAAGTAGGTGTATCCTGTTTGCATATGTGTTTCAGTAGTTTCACTGCAAATGTAGACATTAGTAAAAAAAAGTATTTAAAATTTAATATTCATGACTCTTTTGCATTTTTTTTTTAGTCCTTTAAACACTTATCTATATTGATACCTGTATTCATTTCTTAAAGTTAACATTTTAACAAAGGACCACAAAATGAGTGGCTTTACCAACAGAAATTTATTGTCTCATGATTCTGAAGGCTAGAAATTCAAAATCAAGATGTAGACAGGGCCCTGATCTCTCTGAAAGTACTAGAGAAGGACCTGTTTCATGCTTCCCTCCTAGGTTCTGGTGTTTCTTGGCTGGTGGCAGCATAGCCCCAATGTCCACAAGGCATTCTTGTGGAATAAGGGTACCTGTGTGATACCTGTGTGTTAGTGTCCAAATCTCTCCTTTGTATAAGGACACAGTCATATCAGAGTAGGGTTCACCCCAATGATCTCATTTTAACGTGATCCTGCAAAGCCCCTGTTTTTGCAAAGGTCAACTTCCCGAGTAGTGGGATTTGGGACTTAACTACTTTTGGGGAAACACTGTTCAAGTCATAACAATACTTAGATATCAACTTCACTATATAATTATTTTATGAATATACGACAGTATGTCCATTCTTCCACTAAAAGACAGTTTGATATTGACAACTTTTTGTTCTATGACAATCTTTGTAAGTATCCCTTTCTGCTTATGTTCTTGGGTTTTGTTGTGGCAGATACATAGAATTCAATTTCTTCTATGGCAGAAGTTTTCAAGTTTCCCACCAAAGTGTACAAATGTGTACTATAAAAAATGTAAGTCAGTGCTAAAGGCTCTTTTTTTTAAACCCTCATTAATGCTTGCTTTTATCAGATTTTTGAATTTAAGGTGCTAAATGTATCCCATTTTGTTTTATTTGCATTTTCCTGATTCTTGAAAAGGGTTTTAAACTTTTCATATAATTTTGGGTATTTGAGTTTATTCTACAAATTGTCTGGTTATAGTTAAACAATCTTTTATGTGGGAATAATCCTTTTAAAATTTATGTTCACTAGGTAGTAATTTTATTGCTTTTAACCCAATGCATTTTTTTTGCTTAATATGTAGTGTTTTAAATAAATTTTTGTTACATGTTATTTCTTACTTTGACAAGTACAAAACTGTCAATCTGTTCTGTGTGATTTGTACTTTCTTGTCAATTTTTTAAAAAATTTTTTCTTGAAGTGTGATGTAAAGATATCATCATATATTCCCATCTAAAATTAAATTTGGATTTTCACATAGAGATCTCTAATTTCTCTATGATTTATTATGTATTATGATGTCAGGGTCATTTTAGTATGAATAAGTTGTTTCTCAATGCCACTTGTTAAATTGTTTATCATTTTCTTATGGGTAATGATAACTCTGTAATATATAATACACTCATATATGCATGGGTCTTTTTCTAGTTTCTCCATTGTGTGTTTGTTTATCCAAAATCACTATAAGTACAACCTCGGTTTTATTCGTTGTTGTTTCTTTGTTTTTGATACGGAGTCTGGCTCTGTCACTCAGGCTGGAGTGCAATGGCATGATCTCAGCTCATTGCAAGCTCTGCCTCTTGGGTTCAAGCGATTCTCCTGCCTCAGCTTCCCAAGTAGCTGGGACTACAGGCATGTGCCACCCTGCCTGGCTAATTTGTGTATTTTTAATAGAGACGGAGTTTTGCCATGTTGACCAGGCTACTCTGGAACTCCTAACTTTAAGTGGTCTGTTCGCTTTGGCCTCACAAATTGCTGGTGATTACAGGCATGAGCCACCACGCCCAGCCCTACAATGTATTTTTGTTTATTTATAATAAATATAATAATTACAATGTCATATTTATTATAAAATTACAATATGTCTGTGATTTTTTTCTGTCCTTTTTTTTTACTTTTGGTGTAACAGATTTTGACTATTCTTTTTTTTTTTATAGCTTGATGATTTTTTTTTTTCATTTCTCATGACATACTTTTAACTGTCCTCTGAAAGAGCTTGTTATCAGTGTAAACCATAGTTTATACATCGTCTTACTTTCTTCTCTGTTGTCGCTTAAATTTTTTATTGTCTTTATGATTTTTACAGTTTTCATATAACAATAAAGATATTGATATTATTTTCAATTATAGATTTTGGAAATCATTATGACTATTGAATATGAAGTTATATCTATCACTTTTATCTAGTTTATAATTTGCTTATTGTTGTGTCTTTAAATAATATGTTCTTGTTCTTTCTACTTTATTCTTTTGACACTTTGTTAGATAAATGCTGAGTTTTCTCATGATATCTTTCATGTATTTTCTCTCTTATTAGGTTATTTAAAAATGTTTGTCATTTTGTTGTAATTTCTTCAAATCTTTTTTTTTGTCAGATAAGGGTAAATTTATTCAAGTAGTACCAGAAATTCCTAATTTTTTTGTTTTCTTCCTGTCCGATGAATGTACTTTTCACAAGTCAATAGATTCATCTGTGGCAAATAATTTAACATTTAAGCCATCTGTGTTGGCAAGGAATAGGATATGAATGCATATTGTTGATTTAATGTTGTCTAAGCAAAAATAGTAGTAAGATTTAGAGGTCTTCTAGTTTTGTCAATTTTGCTTAAAGAAAACCAACAAAATTTTACCACTCAAGTCTAGGCTTCAGAATTAGGAAAATATATATATTATATGTAATGTTCAATATATATATGTGTGTATGTGTATATATATATATGCATTTCTAATACATGACAGATAAATATTTCTCATAGTTCTCTGGCCCCAAATCCTCTTTTCAGAGTAGCAGCAGGGACAAAGGAGCAATAATTTTGTTAGACATCAACCATAATGGTGGTCATAGTATACTGAATGCAGTAACATTATTGTGCAGAGGTATGTGGAATATCTAAGTGAATATCATGGTCTCCACCCAATAGCAAATATCTACTTAGAAACTACTGCCATATTCTAACTGTTTTATTTACAACCTTACCCCTCCACCAATCTATTGTTTTCAATGTAGGCAGAACAACAATAAGTAAAAATTAGCCAGGTGTGATGGCACACAAGTGTAGTACTAGCTACTTAGGAGACTGAGGTGGGAGGATTGCTTGAGTCCAGGAGTTAAGGGTCACGGCGAGCTATGATCGTGCTACTGCACTGCAGCCTAAGTGACAGAACAAGACCCTGTCTCAAGGAACAACAACAACAAAAGTGAGCTTTTAAAAATGCAGACTTGGTAATAACAGTCTTTAATTCTAACTATTGAATATAACCAGTTGGTCTTAAAATAAATTATTCAAACTCTTTAATATGGTCTATTGGTGTTATGTTATTTGTCCCTGCTTTTGTTATTACTTCATATCTTATTCTCCAACTTCACCATTTGTGTCATAGCCATATTGAAACATATGTATTTCAATATCATACAATGACCCCCAATCCCTCCACATATACACATATATAATGTTCTTTCTGTCCATACACGCACCCCATGTCCATACCTGAGCATCCCTACCCTCTTTTATGTGACTATCTGTACATTATTCATATCTTAAGTTATAATTCATTTCCTTTAGTAGACTTGCCTGATTCTTCAGGTCCAGAAGAGGTGTTTTACATAGGTGTTCCCATAGTACACTATCCTACTACTACAGTTATTTCCACATTGTAATGACCTCTTTAATTTGTCTGTATCTCTCACAAGAAGCTAAGTTCTACAAGAATAATGCTTGTGGCCTTCACAGTGTTCTTGTTTTCCTTTTCCTGTAGTGTCACAGTATTTATCAATGTTTTTAATAAAATATTCAGGAAAAAAACATATTTATTAAGTAAAGTAATGATTAAATGAACAAATAAGTAGTTTTCTGACTGATTATGATAGGATTTTATTACAAATAGACCTAATTCTAGTCATTATATAAAGTTATTCATACTAAGACAATAGAGCTAATACTAAGTTTTAAAAATAATAAACAATTGGTACAACCGAATTAAGCAAACATCTACATTTATTGAAGGCATTGTAACCCATTTTGAAACATTTGTTATTATATTAAAAATATCATGAGAGTGAAGCAGATGATTGACATGATCTAACTTTTGTTTTACAAAGATCGCTTTGACAGCTGTTTAGCTAATAGCAATGTGGCCAGAGTGGAAGAAAGAACACCAGATAGGATGTTATTGCTGGATTCAGGAGAGATAGTGGTGGTCCAGATGACATTGGGACAAAGGAGATGGTATACTTTGACTGTTCAATTTCAGAATGAACTCAGTATTTAAGAAGCATTTCATCCCTAATTGGAAATATTTTCATTCCTTGAGCTACTAGAGGAGATAAAAGAAGAAATTGTTAGCTTTGCTCCTGAAGCTTTATCTGTATGTGGATTTGAAGTAGTTTGAAGTATAGCTATTTGAACCAAAATTAATATTTTGTACAAGAACATTAAACTTTTTATTTAATGAATGTAGTAAGGGTAATCTGTCAAATACAAGGTCACCAAGTAAAGGCACGGAACACCAACTTATAGGAAAAAAGGGCTAAAATTTTAGATGGCAACTGATTTCTTTCAAGCTTGCAAGTTAAGACTGGAGTACAAAAATATTATATTTAATGTGAATTTTCTTGATGATAAATTTTCTTTAGAATGCTCACAGTCCTGTTGGCATCTTCATTACTAGGAAACTATATGATCGATTAACTTTTCTCATAAAGTAGCAATATTTGAAGGTTTCCGGCTATTCATCAGTTGTTCTAAACTAGCTTCTTTCATCTCTGATTATCAATGCTCTTAAACACTGATGAATAAGTCAATTAAATAACATTTTGTTTAAAATGTAATATTTTGTTCAATCAGTTATAAACTCCATAGTCACATACTGAATTAAAGGAAATCTAAATTATTTTGAACACTTTGTATGCAAATTTAAAATGTATGTATAACAAAATTTAAATCATGAACCCGAACACTAAATTTCAAGGTTTTTAAAGTATAGATTGATTTAAAGCTACCATAGCCCTCGGTTTATGGATAGCCTATAAAAATGTATATCCAAAACATGAATAAAAAATAATAAACATTTGCAGACTAGAAAAGAAGTATTTTATTTTAGAAGTGCAGGATGAAACATAAATCATAGTAATATTTCTGAATTCAACTCTTCTAAACTCCATTACTATTTATTTATTTGCGATATTTTCTGTATTGTTTAAACAAAATAAAAATATATTAAGTGACTAATTCAATGAAAAACTGAGAAAAATATCAATTTTTAGGCACCTAGGAATATGAGGAAATTTCTAGGGATAAAATAATTTAACTTTTTGAGGGGGAAAATGCAATTACTCCTAAAAACAACCAAGCAAAATGCATCAGAATTTTTAGGGTTTTTATCTTTTTCAATAAATAGTGATTAAGTGGTAATATAATACAGCAGAACTACCAAAAAAAAAAAGAAGGTAAATATTGGTTGCAGCAGTAAAAAATTAAAACAAATAAAATGTTTCTGATCTGAAATAAATCCACACTTTACACACTAAGCATTTTAGCGAGCGAAACTCATGGCAATAAAAGCACACTGGCTGTAAAAGTTAGCTCTGTGCAGAACTGAGCCAATCACTTCACCTGTTTAAACTTAATTTCTCTCGGTTGGAAAAACAAGGCAATGTATATATACAAGATAGCTCCTATAAAAATTCTTCCATCAGTGTACTGTGCATAATAACATTCAATAAATGGATCTTTGATTTACTCTTTTCTCCTGAGATTTTATAAAGATTAAATAAGATTATTCAAATGAAAGTGACTTGTATCTACAATAATATTATATTGGGCAGTACTATATAATAGATGCTGGCTAGATTATATGTATATATATACCATATCCTTAATCTTTAGAACAACTTCATTTTACAGACACAAAAGGAGCTTCAGCATGGGTAAGGAATTTTCCCTAAATTACTCAGCTAGAAAGTGGCAGAACTGGAATTTAAATTCACATTTGCACTATTATAAAATAAAACTGTTTTAGTGAAAACATACAGCCTAATTACTTGGTAGCAATATTAGTAAAATTATTATATAAGTACACAGGTCCACTACGTCTGACTTTCAAATAAGCATCAGCTTCTTAGTAATAGATGTTTCCTATTACAGTACAAGTCAAATCTACAGGAAGCGTGCACACATATATGTGTACCTGCAGTACGCGCGCATGCACACAGACACCTGCAAGTGTAAACTATTTTTTTTTTTTTCAGGTAAATAGGTCATCCTACTATAGACTACTTTACTATTGCTAGTGTTGAGACCCAGCAAACATGTTTCTCCTTTGCCCAATGGCTTTCTGTCAGAGTTCACCAATAGGAGGGAATGCAAAGGAGACTAGAAAGCAGATGGAGTTTGGAAAGGAAATTGACCTTCCTATTAGCTTGCCATTCTAGGTATTATTGATGTAGTAATTGCTTTTTGCCTTTACAGAAACAGGAGAGTCTAGCCTCGGTCTTCTTTAGGAATTGCTAGAACCAGCCTCATTGCACCCCTTCAAAGGCCCTCGCCCAGGCTTCTAAGGTACCAGCTTTAGCCAGGCTTCTTGGTTCTTATATGCCTTAAATTTTTCCTGTCTTAGACCTGGAAATAATAGCTGCCTCTTTCAGTGATTGTCATTGTGTTACCTCAATATTTCCTTTCCATCTAATTTAGTATTGCAGTAACAGTGTAAACAACTCTCTGTATTAAATGCCCTCTGTTGAAATATCTAGTATGTTTACTATTTTTCTAACAAGATTCCATCTCATACAACTACAGGTTTTGTGCAGCTAAAATTCACCTACATATTAGAAAAACTTGGATAGCTTTATGTAATTCAGATAGGGAAAAGTTATATATGGATAAACTTTTTTAAAAAGTAATGAAAAGCAGAAACATGTGTGAAGTACAATGCCTCAGTCTAGACAAGTTGTAAATAACTAGGGCAAACCCCAGGATACTACAGCTGGACCTTCTCATCTACTATACCTGACATTTTAGATTTGCTCTTCTAAAAGGCAAGTCTCCAAGGTGTTTTAGGTTTCTAGCATTGTTCTTTGAAAAGAACTGTTGGAGAATATATAGTTTGTTCAAATAGGGACTTTAAAGGGTTTCTAACTTCAGAAGTTCACTGTATAAATGATCATGATCTGGTGAACTTAGTAAAGATCTGAGACTTAACAGTTGTCATCTCAAGTGTTAGGCAGTGACTCTGACTGCTGCAAGTCACTTACCCTCCGCTGCATTTCAGTTTCTTCTCACCTTATGGGGCACTGTCAATTCATAGTGACTATTCTTATCATTACAGACAACATAAAGTGTCTACAACAATGTTTTGTTACTAGCTGTAAGGAAAAATATGGTTATAGTGGGCATATGTAATTTTATTCTGCTTTACTATTTATAGAAACTCAGAGATTTAATAATGCAACATATTCATATGAAATATGTAAAAATCATTGTGTGGATGCGTGAGTGTGTGTATTTACATATCTGGATACCCAGTTTCTACACACATACAAGTACACAGAATGGCACTGATACATAGATTTGTGGAGTCAGTATAACTTAAAGAGTAAATCTTTGTAGGCAGACTGTGTTTTAGTCAGCTAGAGATGCTATAGACTGGTTGACATAAAAAACAGAAATTAATTTTCTCACAATTCTGAGGACTGGGAAGTTCAATGTGTTGACCTTCAAGGTCAATGTGTTGTCCAATTTATTTCTGGTGAGAGTCCCCTTCCTAGCTTTCACACAGTTGCCTTCTGCTATAATTTCACATGGCTTTTCCTTGGTGCATACATGTGGAGAGAGAAAGAAAGATCTCTTTAACGTTTCCTCTCTTATAAGTGCTCTTATCATGGAGGCCCTACCCTAATGACCTTACTGAAGCCTAATTACCTCCCAAAGGTCTCCTTTTAAATTCCATTGCATTGGTGGTTAGGGCTTCAATATACAAATTTGGATGGGGTCAGGAGCGACACAAATATTCAGTTCATAACAGACTACATGGAACCTCTTCTTATAAACTGAATGACACTGGACATTTTATTTAGAAAATTATACATAGTCTGTTTATGTATATATTAAATAGGATCATAGTATCATCCAAATCATTTGGTTATTTGGAATATTAAGTGATGAAATCTATGTCGAACACCTGGCATAGTACTGGCACATGGTGAACACTCTATATATGTTAGAATAAAAAGATTATAGGCATACACTTACAATAAAGATATAATCAAGAAGTGCAATTGATTTCGCTAGCTAGGAGATTTTCTTGATAATTATTCTATTTAGCTTAGATTATATTTCTTAATTAAAAATAACTTTTTTTCTGATACCTTGAATTTCCAAATGTTCCAAACTATTTTATTCTTAATATGTTTTACAGAGTCAGTGCAAGTCAGTAGTTCTTTGTAACAGTTATTTTGTAATGAAAAGCAGAAACATCTATAGTTATAGTGTATTTCATGGAATGGATACACCATAATTTCCATAATTTGTTCTTGCAAGTCACTCTAATTGCTCTTTTATTCTCTTTCTTACTTCGTCTCTTTCTCCCTCCCTTTTTTCCTTTCTTCCAACCTGCCTTTTTTTTAAAAAAAAAATTCCTATTATAAGTAATACCAGAGTGAGCATTTTTAAAGATATATTTAACCAGTGGTAAAGATAAATTATTCCAGATCTATACATTTCAAATTTAGGTAAATACTATAAATGTACTTTGCAAATAGCATGTGTTTTTTCAAATAAAGTATGGAAATACTGGTTTTCTCAAATCCTCAATAGTATATGTTTTCAGATTATTTTTAATTTTGCCAGTTGGATAGTTAACACTGTAATTCACATGAAGCTAATCATTTTTTTTTCATGTTTACAGGTCATTTGCATTCTTCTTCAATTAATTACTTTATATGACCAACTTTTATATTAGGTTATTAAAGGTGCTGTTAGTACTAGAAAATTAATATAGTATATTAAAGATGCTGAAATTATTAGAAAATTAATATAGTATATTGACAGGGATTATCCATGTTAAAATTGTTAACCTTTTGTCTATTATGTAGTAAATTTATTTTTGATAGTTTATTTGTGGAGAAATAAGTTTGGAAACAATAAATTACTGACAGCAAAATGACATCTGGTTGAAACATTAACACAGGCCTAGGGCAGACAACTACAGACAGAAATCTTAGCCCTACTTACTTATACTACACTTGGTAAGCTGCACACAAAGCAGCCTGCTCAATTTCTTTGCTCTTCCTCCCCAAACTACCACCTCTGAAGACACCCATAGGGAGATGGGCCACTAAAAATGGCTCTGGAGACAAGGCTTTTCCTTTTCTTTCTCCTTCTCTTCCTTTTCCCCGACATCAGAGAACCCTCCTCAAGGTGGTATCCCTCCTCCCCAAAGACCCCCCATTGCTTTGCATATGCCTGAATGAGTAATGAATCTTTGAATTGCTTATGATTACTAGACCTGATGCTATGTGTTTTGACATCCAATACCTTTAAAAGTGGGGGATACCATATACATTGAACTACAACAAAATTAGCTTATTTAATTCAAGTGTATTTATTTTATGAAGTAATAGAAAATAACTTGACATTATTTCTGATAAGATTAGAAAATTCCTCAGTGTGTGTGTGTGTTTGTATGTGTGTGTGTGTTTAAGATTTAGGAAAAGTATAAGTTGAATAAAAACAAAATATTTATATATTTTCCTTAATCTTGCTATTTCTATATGATTATTACTAAACTTTCGCACACCTAATACTAAATTTAATATGTATCCATATCTCCAACTCTGTTCTGGAGTCTCCTCTTTTATCACAATGTTCCCTTCTTAGTGTATTACTTATATATTTATTGAAGAAACTTTTTAATGAATTAATAAAACCAGAGAATACCTTTATTTATTTTATTTAATAACATCTATGTAAAATATTTTAATAGCATTCATATTGATTATGTCTATGACAATGTTAACGCCAATATTTCTGAAGTTAGAAATAACATATTTTCAAATATATTATTAAGAGACAAAGAAATCTATTTTGATTTAAATAAGTATATTATTAAATGTTTACAGTAGCATTCACAAAGACCCCATGTCAGAACATCTCATAATATTTGTGGCAAGTATTTATGAAGGGAAATATTATTTGCTTTCTGATAATTAGTATATAAGCATCTAGTGCAAACTACTGCAAAAGATAG
>NW_016826568.1:1887469-1891604 GCF_001698545.2 Rhinopithecus bieti
AATCCTTCATAATGCAAACTTTTTTTTTTTTTTTACTTATTAAAAACACCAAAGGAATTAGTTATCTAAATCAATGAAACACAGAAACCCTAAGCATTTGACTTTCTTTTGGTAAATGCAAATATGGAAAGAAAATAGAAGAAATATAGGCACATTGTGTACAGAATAAAATATCCTATTGAAATTACTAAAATAAACCAGAGTAGTTTTTGACAGAGATCATTAATTCTCAGTTCAAACTCCTAAGAAGACAAATCAAAATACCTTGTCATCTGTCTTTATACTTACTTAATTGTTGATTCACATACGTTTTCTTCTTAATTCAAATGCTTTTATGTCAGCATCTTGTAATTCTACTCAGGTTTAGGGAAGAATTTTCAACCATCACTTGCAAGATATGAACTCTTGGACTATCAAGAGTTTTAAAGAGTGATTGGTTCTGATACTTGGTATACCAAAGCAGGATATGTGGTGGGGTGGTGGTGCAGAACAAAACTACTTAGTTGAGCAAAGATTATGCAACTTTTATGTTAGGAATTAGATACAAATAGAACAAACTTTAACCTAACATGTACAATAAATCTAAGCAATACCAAAGTGTTAAATATCTGGATTTCCCTTATAAAATATAAAGTCATTTTTACATATATGAATGTATTCAAGTATTCCAAGTTTCCTCACCTCTTCTAGGATATAACTCCTATTATATAGTATGGTGGTATCAATGGTTAGACATATGGACTCTGAATCCAGACTTCCTGGATTTTATCAACTGCACTGCTAGCTATAGTTTTTCCTTATTTCTGTATCTTCATCTGTAAAATGGGCATAATGACAGTATCTACTTCATAGGATTGTTGAGATGTTTATGTGAATTGGTGTATGTAAGGGTTTAATATATTTTAGCTAATTTATTGTGTAAAGTGTTAGCTGTTACAGCTATTTTCAAATATGATCTGCCTCAACCCTTATATTTTATTTACCTTCTCAACTGTAGTTCTGAGTTGTCACTCCTTTTTCATAATTACACATTACACTATCTTAAAGTTACAACTTAAAACCTTCAATGTCCTTTCCTTTTATGTGGTTGCCTCCTTTTGAGTTGACATTCTTGCTATTTATTTTTTTCCAGATAAAACCACTAACCATCTTGTAGCTAGCTCTAAAAATTAGTTTTCAGTTTCATTCTGCTTGATGTCCCTATGGTGTATCTCTCGACTGTTCATTTCCACACTTTTAAAATGTCTTTGTCCAATGGAAGAGTTTCATTTTAAGTTTCAGCTCACATTTTTTTTTTTTAAATTTAAATCTTTTCATAATTCTCCTCAGCTCCATTTGGTTCTTCACGGTCTACTTTGTGTTTCTATAGCCTTCTGCTCATATTTTATAAGCCGAATGTGGGAAGGTCTTTCAAAGATGAAAACATATGAAAATTTATACATGAATGTGTGTATATATATATATGGATACATATGTACACGTATGTGTGTATATATTTAAATTTACATTTACATTAATGTCCATATTTATATGTATATTTCCAAGAATTAAATGTTAATTAATTGGTAACTAACTAATTATTTAACTGGTACAGGGAATTCATATCAGGAGAAATAAGGTGAAAAATCAAATATGAGGCTTTTGCAACAATCTTGACTTCAATTGTGCATTTTGAGTATTGTTATGATTATTCTTGATGGTCTTTTAGTCATTAAATGAATGTTTATAGATAAATGAATAGCATTTTGAATGCAAATGTCAAGAAAGTATGGGCCTTATTCTTGTTTACTGCTGTTTTCCCAGCAATTAAAATTATGCCTGGCACATGATAGGCTACCTGCAGGTATTTAATTAAATAAAAGAATGATCCTACTATGATGCTGTATAAGCAGATAAATACTGTTTTCTGAAAGCAGAGGATTTCATTTCTGAAATATTTTTAAAAGGCTGCAGTATGAGGATTATGAGATCTGATAAGATACCATAGGACAGGGAAAAAAAATGATGCTTAAATTTTAACTATGTAAATTCATGATTTTCTTTTTTAATTTTAACATAGAAATTTTATTATTTTAATTATTTCAAAATTAAATTTAATATGGCATTAAATCCTTATGACCTTGTGAGTTAGGTAAAACAGATATAACCCCAATTTTACTAATGACTATATTGAGGCACTGGTAGGATTCCTGATTTTTACTGCATTTCGGCAGAACTTAAGTTAGGCTCTAGATTCACTCGGAATCCAATATGCAATCCAGTTGCATAATTGGAAATGACATGATTGAAATCTTATGAATGACTTTCTGGTCAGGAATTGGTAACTTTGTGTCAGAAGTGTTGGTCATTCCCTAATTATTATAGATTTCAAGATAATGCATTATTTCTTTATAATTCTAAGAAGATATGGTTAATTGTATATTATTATGTAATAATAAGCGAAGTCTTTTATTACTATTTGTGACGTGTTCCAAAATTTGATATATCGCTTTTAATTAACTAAAGAAACAAATGCCTAACTTTAATGTAGGGTGATGGACATCACTAGGACCTATTTGGGAAGTTGTCCCAGCTTCCCAAAGTAAGAAGGATAGTCGCTGAATACAGTAAGAAATAGGCTCTGATTGGCAGGAAGCCAGAGTTGCTTTGTGAAAACTCATAAACTCAGTAGGATGGCTCTGCCTTCTTTGCAATATTGCAAACTGAGATTCTGGAATAAGTTCGACAAAAATGCCTTCGTTACACATGGGTAAAGTGGGGAAATAAAAATCAAATAATATTGTAAATAACTTATAACAGTGTTAACACTTCATTTTTTCTATTAGAAATTATTGTTTGTTTTACATTTTAATCTTGTTTACATATTTTCAAATAACCCTTTCATTCTCTTTAGGCACACTTACAAAAATTAGCACATCATTCATAAATTCCTGGCAGTGAACGCTATAAAAAGAGGATACTTTTCTTCCCTACTATGTTAATATGATGAAAATATGTACATCAAAAGCTTGGTATTGTTTTCTAAAGAGGACATTAAAAAAACAAATGAGTGCTAAATAAAGGAGGGGGGAACTTCTGGCATTATGTAATTGATCAGAGAGTCATTAAACTGTCCTAATGCCACTAGGTGCAAGTTAGTTATAGATAGGTGATCTCAAGTGTAAGTAGTCAAAGTCAGTTATCGTTCCGGTAATCTTATGTTTATTTGATCTTATGCTGATTTAACTGTTTCAAACATGTAGATTTCAAAATATATACTACATTGTTCAATCTAAGGGTATTTTACCGAATTTTGTACATATTCCGAAGTAAAAACATTGAATCAAATTAGTCAACTTTTCCTGTGCATGTGGTACCAATTAGTTTTTATTTTATTTGTCTCTGAATTGTTCCATCAATACTTCCATTGAGTTATTTGGGGGTGATTTAATGATAGGAGATATAATCATCTTATCCTCTAAGTAACCAGGAGTATAAAATATGATGGATGGAATGTTTATTTAACATGAGTGTCTCAAGAAATCGTGGATTAATAGATGTTGGTTACGTTGTGTGTGTGTGTGTGTGTGTGTGTGTGTGTATGTGTGTGTTTATAGCACTATTTTAGTAGAACTTGATAGTAGTTCATTAGGAAATATAGAAATATTTCTCCAAAGTGTTAAATACTGTCTGAAGAATACAAATCATCCATTTGTAAGAATTTATATAATGGCTTCTGATTCCCCAAGTTCTATTTTATCAGAACAACTCTGGGTCAAAAGATGAATATGTCCAAACTGACCTAACTCCTACAAATATAAGTCAAATTAAGCAGCTCTCATCGGTAACAACTTAGTCTACCTCACAGAAAAGAACTTGATCTTATTTATAGTTATTTCATTACTAAGTGTAGTTATCATTATTCATTGAGAACATTATAGTATTTACAATCACTGAGAAAAAGTTTGTAATTTAACTCTAACATTAAAACAAATGCTTGAAATCAAAGGGTAGAAAAAATCATGCTTAAATTTTATGTAATAGTTACATTTTATTAATGCAGGTATTTAACTGGAGATGTTTAATATGCAGTCAGAAAATTGCATCCACCAATTGTGGATGGATTTTTTTTTTTTTTTTTTTTTTTTTTTTTTTT
>NW_016826568.1:1891850-1914416 GCF_001698545.2 Rhinopithecus bieti
TGGCACCCGCCAACTCGCCCGGCTAGTTTTTTGTATTTTTTAGTAGAGACGGGGCTTCGCCGTGTTAGCCAGGATGGTCTCGATCTCCTGACCTCGCGATCCACCCGTCTCGGCCTCCCAAAGTGCTGGGATTACAGGCTTGAGCCACCGCGCCCGGCCGGATTTTTTTTTTCCAGTGCTTCATTTCTATGCTTGCAGAATGTTTTTAACCATCAGAGAGAAACTAGTGAAAATGGCTTGCATTAACACCCTAATTTTACATATAAAAAGGCTCAACTATTTGCCCCTAATGCTAAGATAGAGACAGAACTAGAATGGAAGCTCTTCCTCAACTCCAGATCTGGGATTTCCAGCAGCCACAGAGATTTTTCAGATAACAAGTGTAAAAGAAGAAAACAGTGCAACATCTAGACAAGTACTTTGTTTATAAACCCTTAATTTATCTGGGAGTATTTCAAGAATATGTCAATCTAATTAGATATCCCAGTTCTCCGCTTGTCCTTGTGACTATGAGAATCAGCATCAAGGCTTGTAATATTTTGATTTCTTAGTATCTTCTACACTTAAAAGAATCCTCTGAAGATTAAAAAAAAAAACATACAAATACCATTATGAATATTTTGTATTCCTTCAAGAACACTTAATCTAGATTCTGCAAATATTATTCTTAGCCCATATGTGTGGACTCATCAATTAAAATGCTTCCACTCTGTGCCAAGAAACCTAACAGTGGATACAAATCATAGACTGATCCAAGAAGCCTATTACACAAATCTAAAATTTTCAGTGACTGTGAGTTGAAATTTAATGTATAGCAATAAAACTTTCATGAACTTGCCCAGGGTGTATATATAGTTTATGACCAGTAAACATATATAGTTTATGACCAGTGTTAAAATGTTGATAATATAGGTGATTCTATTTTTCTTGTGTGTGATTTGTATATGTAATATTGACAGTTAATGGCATATTCCTATCCCTATGTATACCATAATTTGCACATAGAGACAGCAATGGGGAAATTACAAGGACCTATATTTCTGTGGTGTCTCCTATGTATACTTGATATTAATCACTGTATCTTAAACAAGACATTGTCTGGCTGTGTTTTCATTTTGGAACAGGCTGGAAAATCACATAAAAGTCTTCCTAAATAGAGTGTCCTGGTTGGGTCCTTCGTGGTCTTAAAAAAAAATAGTCAGTGTTTTGATTTCAACGTAGCAATTTAGTAGGGAGATGGCCTACAACATCATGCGAAGCAGCAATCTTGATTCAATAGGGAATTTTCTGCCTATTCCATTGGAATTTTGAAACATTTGATGGAAAGTTGCATTAATATATGTAAAAGGCAAATGATGAATAGAGAAGTGCTTTGGAAGAGCAAAGGGAGATGATGCATTTAAAAAATATTTAGTGATATTTCAAATAAGATTTCCAAAAAAAACTCTCCATAAATGAATACAAATAAGATATTAATTTGCTAACTATGTTTAAGTAGACCTATGGGAAGTGTTTGTGTATGTATACCTAAAATATAATTTTATAGGAACATTTAACAAATCCATAATAAAGATATTATAAATCTTTTGCCTTGGCCTAGAATGTAAACATGCAAAGCCTATAAAATGATATAGATTAGACACAAATATGGCGAAAACCCGGATATATATAGGTGTGGTAGGCTGAATAATGATGCCCTTCTAAAAAAAAATCCACAACCTATTCCTCAGAATCTCGAAATATGTTACTTTAAATGGAAAAGGGAATTTTGCTGCTGTGATTAGATTAAGAATCTTGAGATTGGTAGGTCATCCTGTATAGGGAGATTATCCTAAACCACTGTAGTCTAAGGGTGTTTATATTAATATGAGAGACAATAGAGTTAGATAAAAAGGAGATGTGATTACTGAACCAGAGGCTAGAGTGAGAGTTTTTTTTTTTTTTTTCCTGAGATGGAGTCTCACCTTTTGGCCCTGGCTGAAGTGCAGTGCAGTGGCACAATTTTGGCTCACTGCAACTTCCACCTCCCTGGTTCAAGCGATTCTCCTTCATCAGCCTCCTGAGTAGAGTAGCTGGGATTACAGGCGTCCGCCACCATGCCCGGCTAATTTTTATATTTTTAGTAGATACGGGATTTCTCCATGTTGGCCAGGCTGGTCTGGGATTCCTGTCCTCAGGTGATCCGGCCCTCCTCGGCCTCCCAAAGTGCTGGAATTACAGGCATGAGCCACCGCGCCCAGCGGAGTGAACGTGCTTTGAACATGAAGGAAGAGGCTGGAGCCAAGGAATTCCAGTAGTCTTTTGAGGATAGAAAAGACGTGGAAATGGATTTTCTTCTGAACCCTCCAGAAGAAACACAGCCCTGCCAACACCTTGAGTGTTAGACTTGTGACCTCTAGAACTGTAAGATAATAAATCTGTGTTGTTTTATGCCACTAGTTTTTTGGTAATTTGTTGTAGCAGCAATAGGAAATTTATATGATAGGATACTTTGGCCAGGCTTTGTTAAAATATATCTGAGTATCTGGAGGAACAGAATCAAGAGTCCCATATTCTATGAGCAACATTACGTTTTAACTATGCATGTTCTGGCCAAGGTAATGTTATCACTATACATTCTAAGGGAATATAAAATATGTTGATGTGGTCTTATAGCTTTGTTTCACTGAATGGAGGTCTAGTAATTAGAATGGACATTAGAATATTTTGTTTTATATTTATGTGTATTTTAATATGGAACCTTCCCAAATTCTTACCTCAATTGAGTTTAGATTCTATATTCACTGCACAACAAAAGTGTTTATGTTATGGAAGTCATTTTAAGTTATAGAAAGAACTATGTCAAAACAAATATCCTACAGTGTTTTAATGAACTAAGAAGAATCTGCTTCAGTACTCAAAAATTTTATTTTGTTCTGGTTTGCATACTTAATAATCTGTATGTAATGATTTGCATTAGTGGGTGTTTTGCATAAATCACTATGCTACATCTCTCTTTGAATTAGCTTTACTAAACACCACATTATATATTATATTTAGAAGCATCACGTTAATTACCTTTAGAATCATAAATGTGTTTAAATCCCAAATCCTCTATTTATGAGCTGTTGGTAGTAAAATCATAGAGGCACTAAATATATTTACAAATGTATTTATAAATGTAATATATATAATTTATTAATTTATGTGCAAAATTTATTTATCTATTTCAAATAAAAATAAGATACAACCCACTCTAGGCGGCTATGACAGCAGTGGTAGAGAGTGATAACTGATGAACTAATGGCAATGAAAAAATGAAAAAGAGTAATAGATTGAAACAGGATTAAGTAAATAAATAAGTAAGTAAGTAAATAAATAAACAAACAAACAAACAAACTAGTCAGGTATAGCGTTGCCCACCTATATTCCAGGGTACTTGGGAGGCTGAAGTGGGAAGACCTCCTGAGCTCAGGATTTCAAGGCTGCAGTAAGCCAAGACTGCACTACTGCACTCCAGACTGGGTGACAGAGTAAGACTCCATATCAAAAAACAAAACAAAACCAAAAACATAAACAAAAAACAAAAACAAAACAGAACAACAAAAAGGAATTCAACATAGAAGTCTAAAACTAGTTAGATGATTTTCAACAAAGGTTTCAAACATAGTCTGACCTTTTTCCATTAAATAACTATAGACTTTCTCTATAAAGTATTGTTAATCAACCTTGTTTCCAGTATTTTTAATCAATTTTATTGGATTGCAGATTGCTCTTACCTGTTTAACTTCTTTATCTATGGCAAGTTTCTACATTTGCAAACATTACATTATAGCAGTCAATTATGTGTAGCCAGTACTTCAAAAAGCATATTAAAATGATATTGATTGCACTGCTTAGCAATGTTCACTTGCCCCAGTTCCTCTTTGAATTTACAAGAATTGGTTATTTTGCATCATTTTGCTCATAAAATATGTAGTTAATCATTAAACTTGAGCTAGAATCAAACTTGTAATATAATGTCATAAAGGTTTTTTTCAAGTTTACTCAATTCCGCTTTTTTAAATAAAATTTCATCTACAAGTAAACTGACATTTGTCTGTTTTATCCATAAATTTTGAGAAAGTAATATTCTGTTATGTTTTTAATGATGATGTTACATCTTCACTACGTGTCGGAAATATCTTATATCACTTTCCTGTTTCATTTACTTCCTGATAGAGTGGATCTTTATGTTATTGGACACATACCACATGCTTGTTCTTTTTCTAGCTATAGAAGATACAAAGATAAATGAGGCCACTCTGTGCTTAAGAGTTGTATAATCTGGAATGCATGTACATAGATTTTCATAAGAACGATCTAACTTTCTATATCTGAGATATATAATACCTTCCCCAAACAATTTATTTTAATATTCCTAGTTGTATGGTCACTGGCCAGGACACATGGAATTGTTGATTGCAATAGCCCAACTCACTAGTGCTTGGCACACAGTAGTTTTTCAGTAATAGGAAAAAAAAGGAAAGGAGAGAGGACGAGAAGAGAAGAGTTGCCAGTAACACTTTTTCTTTTGGTGGAGAGACCTGTTAAAAGCCCATGAGATGGAGAGAGAGATGTCTTGAGTTTTGAGGAAAGGAATGTGCTGGGACAAAAAAGGAAGAGACTTATATATGAGTCCTTCAGATCTCTGCTGTGTTACTCTACATGAATGTTTTATGTTACTTTTTACAAAGTATTATTTATTAATCATGATGTATCAAGGTTTGTGAAATATACACATACATAATTTTAAGTATATATAAACTAGATATTTATGGCTATCTGTATCATAATATTAGTTTCAAAGTGTTTACATGTGTATTCCTGAATAGTAGAAAAAAATTGAATTTGCATTTAGCGTGCAGGATATTTCTCAAAATCCACAGTTCATTTTATCTATGGTGCAGCATGCAGAGAGCAGTCATTATGTGTGTACTGTTAATCATTGTGAGGATTTATCTTCGCTTGTTTTCAGAAGACAATATTCCAGCTTCACCAGTATAGAAGTATGTAGAGATATTTCTTATATATTTGAATGCTGTCATATCAATGTATCAAGGTAGATCAAAAATAGTTGTAAAACTTTGTTTTAAGTAATACAACTAAGAGTTGATACAATTTCATGTCACAGAATGTGCAATAAAAGTTGCTTAATTTTTTTCAGAGACAGTTGTTTCTCCTATTGCTTTTATAATCAGCTTTGCAAAGCACTAAGGAAACAGCAAAATTGACATTTATATACTCAAAGAAGAAATTAGATAATCTGAATAATCTTTAAAATAATTTTATGTGAGATGACATTAAACGTAACACTCTATTTAGAGCTATTCTTTCATTATTCTATGGAATAATACTCAAGAATACAATCTCTGAAGAAAGACTGCTAATGTCTGCCAATTCCTGGAGGACTGAACTTGGATAATTAACTTCTGTGCATCAAAAAGGGATGACAATAGTTTCTACTTCCTAATGATGTTAGGAAGATTGAATGAGTTAATATATATAAAGTGCTCAAACTATAAACTGTCTGACACATAATGTTTCTTATAAATGTAATATATTATGTATTCTTATGGGACAGCAATTACAGTAGCCTCTTTGTTTATTCAGACATACATATATTTGTTCATTCACTTAGCTGATATTGGTTAAACAATTCTCAAAGTAAAATTTGGACTTAGTTCTTTCTAATAACTGAAATTTATTCATAATACATCTTGGGCATTCTGCAGCCAGTTATTATTTACATTTTATTTACTTTTTAAAATAAATAGAAATCTAGACTACTGTTCCAGTGGAATAAAAAATATGGGTTTTATGCTATTTAAACTTACGATGATAGATATATAATGATATGTTTTGTCAGCATTAGAAATTTCTCTGCGTGATCTGTTGGAGTGAAACATGGCCTTACATGTGATTTCCGCGGCAGATATTTCCCACAACTGAAGAATATGTGGTTTGATTCACTAACATTAGTCCCATGGCTTAAAAATTAAATATCTGGTAACATTACTAATATGGAACAGAATGTTGTGATTTGGCTTTTTCTCTGGACTTTAAAAGGTTGACCAGCTGCAATCATTAATCCTGTATTTTTTCTAGTTCCAGCCTGTCATGTTGCTGTTAGAAATGATGCTATTTAAAGATATTGTGATTGGGATGTTTATGAGAGCTGCTGATAAACACTACTAAGGTCTCCCAGTCATTCTGTAGCCAGAAAGTTTATTTTTTGTGTGTCTACTGGCATAATTTCAGATTTTGAAGAAATCATGTCAGATGGTCTCAGCGAGAATATATTTAGGCAGAGAACACGTGGTGATCCTGAATTTTAGTAGTATAATAGAAATTCAATCCATTTCTTTACGCAATCAATAGATAAATAATTTATTATCACAATTCCTAGTGAATTAAATGATTCCTGTTGTTCATTTGGCTATATAAGACTAAGATCAATGAGAAGTGAGAAAGGAAAATGAGTAGGTTCTCTACATTTATGATGTGTTTGTTTTGCTTTTAAAAATGCTTGATGAGATTGGTTTAAATTGTGAAAATTTTGAAATAATTTGCAATTGAATTAGAGTTCTCACTTTACAGCCTTGTTACTATTAGTGACTTAATATGTGGTTACCAAAACCCTATTTAATATGGATTTATAAGAGGAGACTAAGTTTTTATTGTTAAATATAAGCTATAAACATTTGTTTCTGAGCTAATTATGACTTAATTTCCTGTAAAACAAACTGCAGTATTCCATAATGGAAGTTTGATATTGATAAAACATTATTGAAAATTACATATGGGACTATATTATCTTGAATATAGTATAACTGAGTAATAGTGAGTTGATCAAAGTTTTCCAAATACACCATGCTACTAGATATAGCCTTATTTTATTCTAATACAATACTGCAAAAATTATTTAAATTCTGTTTCTTATACAATGGGGATTGTGGTTATTAAGATCAAATAATCATTGACACTTAGGTCTCTGTGTATTAAGAATTCTATTATAGGGTAATAACAAGTAATGAATGGAAAACAAATTCTATGATAATTTATTTGGTGTGAGATTAATTTTGCTATTCAGAAGGAGGCATATTGTCATTATACACCTTGCTACATTTAATATTTGTTTTTGTAATTTGCACTGTTATTTTAGAGAATACTGTCTACGAATGCCAGTGATGTAGTTTTCTATTTTTATTATTGTCATTTTCTTTTCAAATTAACAACAATGTGAATGTGACTTCAAAACAATATTTAAAGAATATGCTTTGAACTATAAAGTATAATCACATCAGAAATTATTTATTAGCAATTAAGTTATTTTCATTTCCTGCTGTGAAACAACTAATTTTAATCTTTTCTGATTTTCAAGTATTTGGAAAAAAACGAATTCTACGAATGGTACAGTTTTCTTTATAAATTCTTTTTATTAAAATAGATATCCTCTCTCTAGAACTACTGTCATTTAAGGCCAGGTTTTGGTAAAATGATCATTTCAAAACTTCACTGAGGTCATATATCAAAAGATCCAGTTGCAGGCTTTTAAGATGGAGTGATTGTAGGTTTTGTCTGAGTGAGCAGATTGAATTTTATTTGAGAAAGAAACCTTTAAAATACCTTCTTTCTTTAGTACAGAAAGTCGTTGGTACTAAGTGTGTTGAGAATGCACTGTTAGTTACTTTTCCTGGTCCAATAGTATCAAATGACAACACAGTAAGGAGGATATACTAAGTATGTAAGTATATAAAATTTATATCATGTATTATAAAAATATAAAGTGTATGATATTACACATTTGTGAGTGTATGTTATAATATGTCTGTCTTACTTTTTTGTTAATAATTTTGAATAAGTTTATAATTCAATAACTGCAATTCTCGTTTACTTTAGGAAATCTAGTTACTCATTTTCTTACATTCAAATGCTAATATGTATCCCAAAGCAAAGATAGCAAAGTAATCACTCTATGTAGCTTTATTAAACCAGCTGCAAAAGATGTACATGATTCTCTTAGAGATGTTTGTATGTGTATGTGGTGTGCATATATGTATATATAAAATAAAATATGGATTTATCTACATCTGCATTTCATTTAAAAATATATATATACATATATATGTAGTCTGTGGGAGGCAGTTAATTTAAATTGTCACATGATCATATACATAGTAAGGATAAATACTGAAAGACAGTGTTATACTGAAATTCAGTATAGACAGTATTATACTATTATTCAGATAAATACTGAAAGACAGACATAAAAATAAAAGATGCATTCACTATGCTAATGCCAATACTATTTCATCTTAGAAAATATAAACTAAAGATAAATTCATTGGCTGTAGGTTTTGTAATTTTCCATGTTTCTCTGGAAATTCTATAACTATAGCTTAGGTTTTTAGATTAGCTAGGGCTTGTCTTCCTATTTTTCCCTCTTCCCTTTTCCACCTTTGTGAAGAAGTGAAAGAATGGAAAGTCTTATGAAGACAGTCATAAGACACATAGATTTAAAACCATACTTCATCTTTCATCATTTCAAAAGTCCGTTCTTTACTGAAAGAATACATTTTATCTTAAAAATACACTCAAGTCAGGCGCAGTGACTCACGCTTGTAATCTCAGCACTTTGGGTGGCCGAGGTGGGTGGATCATGAGGTCAGGAGTCGAGACCAGCCTGGCCAAGATGATGAAACCCCATCTCTACTAAAAATACAAAAATTAGCTGGCACAGTGGTGGGCGCCTGTAACCCCAGCTACTCGGGAGGCTGAGGCGGGAGAATCGCTTGAACCCGGGAGGCAGAGATTGCAGTGAGCAGAAATCTCACCACTGTACTCTAGCCTGGGAGACATAGCAAGACTTCATGTGAAAAAAAAAAAAAAAAAATGAATACACTCAAGTTTTATAATTATTAAACATACTTATACATATAATTGTCTCCACATAAATATGAAGTTATGTGTGGGTATATGTACATATATATTCTTTGACTTTTTTTTACAGTAGCTCTTATTTTATACAAATAGTTAGGGCTGGGAGTCACTTGACTTTTAATTCTTTATTTATTCTTCGCTCCAGAAGTCTCTAGATTTCCTTGAAATTCATTAATAATATTGTTTATTTACTTTACTATTCCTTGTCATATTCATATGTCAGATACATATTCAATATATGCTAGATTCAAATATAGTTCTACCTATACTGTGCTGTGCCAAAAACAAATAAAAAATGTATTGCTTTGAAGACATTTATACTGAAATTAAACAAGTAACTGGATGACAGGTGGTGAGAGCCACTCTTGGAGCAGGAGGTTACAGATAAGTAAAGTGAGGAGACTAGAATGATCCATGTGATAATTGATTCAACTTAACAACTATAAAGTAGGACCATGTGCTATATATTCTTTATTAGCTTTAAATCCCAGAAAAATAAGTTATGCATATTAGAAACATTAAATGCCATTCTATGCTCCAGGAATTTTCAAGGCACATGAGATACATCAATAAATAATACAGTAAAAGTATTTCCCATCATGGAGGCTATATTCCTGTAGAATGTAAGACAATTCACAAGTAAAGAAATAAGCATATAATTTCAAGCATTGCCATTATAAAGAAAAATAAGAAATTAATGAATGGTCCATCAGTCAGGAAGTTAATTCTGAAAATATGACATTTTTTTAAGACCTGAATAAAGTGAAGAGCAATTTAGATGAAGATAAGGAAGGATATTCTAAACTAAAAGAAATGCAAGTGTAAAGAGTCTGAGGCAGGACAAATTTAGAGTGCTCAAGAAACATGTAGAAGGTCATATCCATGAAAGGGAACAAGAGATAGTGGAGTTGATGACTTTAGAAATTTAGCCAGAGGACAGAGCATGTGTGACCTAGTAATCCATAAGACAGGGTAGTGACGTGACCAAATTATAGCATGAACAATAACACACTGGCTCTTCTTAGAAAAACTCCCTGAAGGTCAGGAAGGTGTAAAGAAGTAGTCCAATTAGGAGAAAAATCATGGTGTCTTCAACCAGGGTGGATGCAGTTGTGTATTTTACGAAGTTGTCAGAAAAGTCTTCTAAGGACTAAGCAAACAACAGTGAACCAGACATAAGATTTTTCTAATTTTATAGATCATCAGCAGACTAAACCAAATTATGCATGAATGAGCAAACATATCAAATTACCAAGAAATACTAAAGGGTCAGGAAAATACCAAATACAAGCAGAAATAATCCTCAGAGAAAGGCAAAGTTGCCAACAAAGATTATGATAACAGGCAATAGTGAGCCACAGGTTCAAGACAGCAGCAGTTCAGTAAACCTCAATACTGATCCAACTTCCAGCCTCAGCTTTCTAAGTTTAATTTTTTATAAAAGAAGCATTAATAATAATTCTTTTTAAAATAGTAATAATAACAATTTTTTAAAAGAAGAATTAATCCTAGTATGATTTGCCTTAATTATTTCTTGAATTTTACTGACAAAATGATTCCACCAGAGTCTACTGAATATACAGAATCCTTGGTCTCAATTTGACCTACAGAGTCAGAATTTTCTGGAGAGAAGCCTAATACTCTCTGTTGTTTTGGAACACTGTAGTGGCCTAGACCTGCTTCGTTAATAAGAAGTACTTTAATATGATAAAGTGTGCATAGCAGTGAGAAGTAGGGGCTTCCAGCTGTCAGATACTGACAGTTCATTTGGCCAAATTTTAATCTATAGAATCAAATGTAAAACACGTGTATTTTTAAATCTTGTGTTTAAATGAACTAATACATTACTGATGTGTAGGGACTTCTGCTGGAAAGTTTAAAAAGTGTCATCTGATGAAGTTTTTAACCCATTCATGGACTGTCATAGACTGAAAAGATTTCAATATTGTTTTATTTACCTCTCTCTAGTCTTTAAGACTTAATATGGGTATATACATCAAATACATTAGTTTTATTTATTTATTGTTTTAAATACAAGTAACCAATACGTGATTCTATTTGTAATTTACTGCCTACACAAAAAGTATTGGCTATAGGGATGCATGAATGGTATTTTCTTATTCCATTTGACATAAATGAGGTTCATGTTTTCATCATGTTTACTTTGTTTTAAAGAGGAAGGAAGACATTGTTCTATACTAAGTGTAACTATCGATGTTTTAATTAACATTTGAAAGCCTGGCAATTTAATTAATAAAATGAATAAAATCAAGGAAATTTACTCATAACCTTTTATTAATTTAGAGTCATGAAAGCCTTGGATGCAGAAAACAGAGCATCTTATCTGTGTAAGCACTTTGCCTTTGGATCTCATCGAGCATTTAAAGCAGTGCCAAGTTCAGCGAAGAAGCTACAAATAATTTTGACTGAAAAAGGATGAAACAGATAAAGAATTGTGAAAAGTTCATCACTGAAATCTTCTTAAACAATTTTCTAATATTTTACAACTGATATTATTACAAATAGTATTTATTTGGCACCCACCCTGTACCTGACATTGTACCTGAAGAATAAGATGTCAACCTTAAAAAATATGAATTTATATTATTGTCCCTATTATAAAGATTGAAAGTACATTTATAAAAGTTAACTAAAAGAATTACATAGAAATGGCTGGCTGCCAAAATGCTTGAAGTCAGTTCTATCAGACTTCAAGCTATCTGTGCCATGGCAGGCCTTTCCATCTTGGAACACTGTGCCTTAAACTAGATTTCTATATCTGAAAAGTAAGGAAGATATATTGTTTTATACAACTGATGGCAGGATTTTGTATATCACTGTTTGTGTCATTAGGATATGAGAGGTTTCTACATTATATCATTATCGATAAGTCAAACAGACACAGATGAACAATTCTGAACAATTCAGTACATACTAGACATAGGTACTGGAACTGGACAATCAAGTTCAGTTGGATGGCTGATGGTGGGACCCGCCATTAGAGTGGGAGTTTACAGATAAGTAAGGTGTGGAAGCTAGAATTATTTATGTAATAATTATTAGAGTTGGCAGCATCAGTATATATGCATCTTTAGGTTAATATAGGTAGTTATGTATAGGAATATGTATAGATATGCACAAGTTAATATACACATTTATGTCCTTGTCCTGTTAGTAAGAGGGCTTAAAAGCAATGACATCTCAGTGGCAAGAAACACACTCAACACCCATTTCTTGGTTTCTAATGCCTTTTCTAATAAAGGAAACCAGTGCTCTTTACAGAAATGAATGACTCTAGGACTGGAGCAGTGAATAAGCAAGATGAGCATAAAGTATCTGGTCTTTTAGTCCCAGAAGGTAAGAAAATAATGTAGAAATAACAGACAAACCCATAATGATAGGGGTGTGTCAAAGAGACATAGGAGCTCTGAAAGAGCTTCCAATGGCCAAAGCATTAGCAAATTCAGTAATAAAATAAAGTATACAACTATATAAAAGGAGTAAAAATATCCATGTCATACTGATGCAAATAATTACATAAATTTAAAATGAAGAAAATAGACAAATTTCTCCTGCAGAAGAATTTCTAATGATTTAAGTAGATAATCCACTATTAAGAAAGTGAATCATAAATTCCTACTCCTTAAATGTGGGCTGCAAATAGTGACTTTCTTCCAAAAAATACAACATTGAATGCTGGGGAAAAAACAATGTTATAGTGGAGAAACAATAAACACCACGTCACTCAGGAAATCAAGGTTAACATAATGGCAATGATATGTTGGTAGTGTGTACCCTCAATATAATGTAATAGGATTGGCAATTTACTTTCGTGGTCATCCCCAAAAAAACCCATAACTCTGTTTTAATAGTGAAAAAATATTAATCCCAACTGAGAGACAGTTTACAAAATACCTGACCAGTGTGCTCCAAAAGTGTCAAGGTCATCAAATCAAGGAAACTGTGAAAAACTGCTATAACAAAGAGGAGCCTAAGAAAACATGATGACTAAATTAATGTAGTTTGCTGGATGGAATCCCAGGACAGAAAAAGGACATTAATTAAAGACTATGGGAATCTGAATAAACTGTGGACTTTAATTAATAATAATCTATCAGTATTGGTTCATTAATTGTGACAGATATAATGTATTAATATGGTATATTTCTAATAGGCGACACTAGATGTAAGTTATGTGGAAACTCTGTTATTTTATTTTCTATAAAAATTAAACTATTCTAAATTTAAAACTTTAAAAATTTGAAACAGACAAAACAATTAGTTCATAATGGGAACTGTAGTAGCCTAAAGGATCTCCATCTTGCATATCATACTAGTATGCAAAGGTTAGGTCTAACACAGATGCTACAATATGGGAAGAATTTGGAATATTTCCACATATTTGAAAGCTACAACTCAGAAGTTTTAGAAATTATTTTGTACTCTTCACAACTTGATTTCTTTGGTATTTTTTTTTCTATCCTTATACAGGGACAATGACAGTTTTATGATTTGACATCACCCATAAAAATTTTACAAGCATAAATGCTCTAAGTCATCATTCTCATTTGATACCAGACTTAAAAGGTTGAGCAGGCAGAGAATGAGCAAAAGGTATCAGCGAGGGAGACAAATAACATAAATTGAGCATGCTCCTTGATGCTGACAAACCTGGTTACAGTTATTTTAATGTGCATGATACTTGCAGTGGTGTAGGATTGCTGCCATTCACAATTTGTGCATCATCATTATGTCCCCAGGAGCTGTCATCAGCTTTACCCAGAAGATGCAAAGATGCTCTTGTCACAAAGGAAATTATCCCTGACCTACTCTGAGCTCAGAAATGGTCTTCTCCCCTCATTCTAAACCAGTATTTTAGAGCACATTCTTAGCCACTGAACTACACTGGCGTTTGTTAACTTAAATGTTTGAAAGTGAAATAGTTTATGCTTTACTTTGATGAATGCAAGTAAATAACAAAGTATTGCACTTTAGGCTGATTGTGTCTGTGTTGGTATTTATTTGTTGTCTTTACCCACAAATGATTATTTTATTGAAGAACTGATTAAGTTTTAAAATGAAGTGTACATTTCAAACTAATATTATCCTATGATGAGATAAATTCAGGTTTGAATGATATTTAATTATATATGTATTTGCCATTCATTCATCCATCCATCAATTCAATGAACAAATATTCATTAAATTTCTATATGCTAAACAATTTTCTCATCTTGGAAATGTAGCAGTGAACTAAACTAAACCAATTCCTGCCTTCATGGAGCATACTTATTAAACAATTTATGACTAGCAAGATGGTAATACCATCAATTCATTAAGTAAAAACTGACAGCTATCTACGAGAAATAGTTAAATCTGAAAAAATGATTTCACTATAGTAAAGTGAGTGAAGAACTCTGAAGACTTAGTCTTTCTTTGGGTTTTTTACTGTTGTGTTATGCAATACATATGTAGTGATACTGGGAAATTGAGTTTAATTCATGATTCAAGATAATTCATACAGATATTCACTATTGAATAAAATATATTCAAAAATTCACTGTCTTCCTTAATCGTCTCTTGTTTCTATTTCAGTGGTGTTAGCACTTTTCAATAAACACTACAGTGAACTAGGGAGCCCATATCTTACTCTTTTATGTTGCCATGTCTTTTAGACATGCTATCTATACAAATATCAGCAGATTGATAAAAATAATTTTGACTCAAATATTCAGATGTTTTTCAAACTCAAAATATCCAGACATATCCGAAAGAACAGATATATAAGTTCTATTTTCATTATGAAACCACAAGTAGTGGTTTCATAGACAGTATATCAAATTGTGATGATCACCAGAGGTGATTATGATTTCTAAGGAAATATTTGAGAAAAATGAAAATTAAAAAAAGTTTATTTTATTTGTTATTATTTTAAAGTGTACCATATCTTTGGTGGCATGTTTCTTAAGGAACCTGCCCATGTTTAATATATACATTTATTAATGATTTTAGGATTCATGTAATTTCAAATGTAATAAATTATAAAAGAGATTTTGTGTTGTACAAATGCGGTAATATAATCATGTATCTATTAGCATAATGGGATATGTCATACAGAGCTCATACGTTTTAGAAATGTAGAAGATATGTAAAATAATCAGGAGTATCTTTATTCTATAAAATATAAAATAAAATAATTTATGTTTCTAAACTACTTGGAAAAAATATAGACAGTTTTATCATGAAAAAATCCTGAAGATATTTAGCTGATTTATATTTGTAAAAAATCTTCACAATCTTTAAACATTATATAGATAAACTAAAATTTAATTGTTTTTTTTTAATAGTGCTACATTCTCAAAATGCAATATATGTAATACACATAACAGTCTTACTTTTAGGGCCTCATCTAATCAAGCTGTTCCTTATTTAAACTATTTTGCAGCTCCATCTCCAGTCACCAATGTGAAAAAAGGGAAGATTGCAAAAAACAGCATCTCTTTGTCTTGGCAAGAGCCAGATCGCCCCAATGGAATCATCCTGGAGTATGAAATCAAGTATTTTGAAAAGGTAAGACTAACAGAACAAAAAAAGTCTTCAGTTTCTTTCTTTCTTTTTTTTTTTTTTTTTCACTTTAGCAACTGCAGTTATCCAATTTGTAGAAGAGTATGTTGCAATTTTATGTATAAATCAATGACAATTGATTCTGCAGTCATAATTACGGATGCTAGAAGTGTACAGGGAGCTCTCTATTCATGTTCTGCTGCTGCCAAATAGTTTACACAGCTTAGATACTGCCATATAGTCTAATATCAGCTTAACTGAGTTGAACAGCATTAAAAGATGAAGTCATAGGACATTTGAAAGTGTTACAAAGACTTAAGCTATAGACTTTCAGTAGTGACTGCAGTATGCTAAGAGAGAAATCATGGTGCTTATGGCCAGTAACTCAACATAACACCTATACTATTAAGGTAATATGAAAAAAGATAAGACGTATATATCACATACAATTTTTAAAGATTCTTAGCAAACATTTGGCACTGTAGTATAAAATTTATGTTTACATTTCAGGTTAAAAAATAAAAGCATATATGCATCACATTCCCCATATTTTCTTGATTTCCTCTTGTTCTATGAGTCTCTTAGAGATACTTTTAGACATTTTGCCATAATAGCTATTGAGGTCAGGTCTCAAGGTTGTCATAAACTCTTTTCCTCTTTTCTGAATTCACAAGCAAGTGAGTCATTGATGAAAGAGTCATACAGATGGAAGCTGAAAAAGCTTGTAATTTCTAAAACTGGGCTGGAGTATGTGGCTTACATATGTAGCCACCATGAGTCTTCCTGCTACTTCCGACTCATTCATCTGTGATTTTTCTACTGGCTGGATCTGAATGTCATACACACCTTAGGACAACCTGAGTTCTAAAAGAGGAGATAAAGATAGATGGGAACCCAAACCAGCCTCTGAGAACTGGATTGGAGACCCTGACCCAGAAATGTTGGTCCTATGGATGTGGGGATAGAAATGAACATGAAAAAAATGCAGGCATGAAGATCCCAAAAAAGAAGAGAAGGACTGAGTCACACTACTTACTCAATTGCTTTTCCAAACTCACAGACATCATTCCTTCTTTTTTTCTGGAAGAGTAAAAGGTACGGTAGGAAGTACAAAATCTTACTTTACAATACCTAAGAACTTGCCCAAGCTAGAGCATTGGAAAAGAGACAGAGAATAAATGGTTCTCCTCACCATATATATATATGCATGGATAAAAGAGTTTAGGGCCTGGCGCGGTGGCTCACGCCTGTAATTCCAGCACTTTGGAAGGCTGAGGTGGGTGGGTTGCCTGAGGTCAGTAGTTCGAGATCAGCCTGCCCAACATAGTGAAACCTCGTCTATACTAAAAATACAAAAAAAAAAAAAAAAAAAAAAAAAAATCAGCTGGGTGTGGTGGTAGGCACCTGTAATCCCAGCTACTCGGGAAGCTGAGGGCGGAAGAATTGCTTGAACCCAGGAAGCGGAGGTTGCAGTGAGCCGAGATCGCACCATTGCACTCCAGTCTGGGCAACAAGAGCAAAACTCAGTCTCAAAGGGGGAAAAAAAGAGTTTAGGTAAATGTATTTAATATTAATTTGTCACAGTATAGAATATTTAAAATAAATTTTCTTCTTTCATTCATCGATTCAACAATTGCCTGTGTAAAAATACAACAAAGGATAAAACAATGGGGAGTGATGGAGAAAGGTTATCTACATATTTAAAGGTTTTTGTTGTTTCTACAATGTTCATGTATTGATTATGCTAATAGATAAATGAATAATCAACCATTTTTGAAATAGTCATCTTTCTAGGAATGACTTACTGGTAGTATTATATACAACTATCAGATCATTAGGAAACATAAATGGTGATACATATTTCAAAAATAGGTTATCAAATACTTTATTCACCAAGAATGCTCTTAGAGAATACCTCTGAGACAAAATTATGTTAGGATATGGTTAACATTGTTTAATGTCAACAAAACTGTAGTTAATCAAGTGGAATATAGTGACATTAAAATTTCTCACTGATTACTGTTCTCATGAGATTAGTAGTAAAAAACAGCATTGCAAATTCCAGAGGTCTATAATTTAAACATAGGCTATGTCAAAAAACAATTTGTAAAATTAAGGTTTATATTTCTTATTCAAGTTTTTGTAACCTTTGTTACTCTATATTGATGCAAAGCTATGTAGAGTTATATAAATATATATTAACACATCCTGAATTCTGTTGTTAACTTTGTTTCTCAATTTTCATTGTGATTAAAGTTGATTTTGAAAGAAGAAAATGCAAAATAGAATTCAAAACTGTATATTTGACTATCTTAGATGCAATAAGGGTTAACAGCAGGGAGACTAAAATTTTAATAAGTACTTATATTTTCTTTTATCTCTGAATCAACTAGCTGGATTAATGACTATCTTTCTTTTTTGTTCTTGAGGAAAGCATCCTATTTTTTTCTCCTTATGAACAACCTTTGACTGTTTTCATGACCACTTCCTAGCATATGCATTACTTTCATTATATGTGTAATATTCAATATTAATGAGAATTTATCTTTTCTTAAAAAGTTGCTGATCCTGTTAGAACAAAGTTATTCAACAAGTGGTAATGAGGAGTTTCTATTAAATATTTCTTCTACTGAGTTTTATCCATATTGTGATATTATTTTCTTTATAGTTCAATTTCTTTTGAGTTACATTTATTTAAGTATGATTTGGTCTTATATTTAATAATTCAAATTTAATGCTTCAGTATTCCATTATATGATCTGTATAACTCAAATAAAGAAAAAATGACTTAGGAAAAAGGTTTCTAAACATATTTCCAATAAATTGATAATAAGTTGCTTGTTTACATTAACTAAAAGCAGCAAAATCTTTATATGATATATTGGTAGAAGTTATTATTTTGGTCAGTGTTTTCCTTTTTAAAATAAAAGTATTAATTCCTGGACCATTGTGCATGAGCCAAACATTTGAGTGTATCTATATTATACCTATAAATTTTTTTAAGACTTTCATTTATAAAAAATTGATTATGAGCTTTTATACCATGTATTGAGGTAGGGATCCTGATAGGTTTTCAGAGCTGATTTTGAGCTTTCAGAATAACACCACCATTTTATTGGATGGCTTTTGGCCAGACACAGGTGGCAGAGCTTTCCAGGGCACATGCATTTGCCAGCTGGCATTTCTGCCTCTGATTGCCCTGCTCTAATAGAGGTCACTGGGCTTCTCTGCTCCTGTGTGAGGATGGGCTCATTGCCATCTCTTAATTAAAGGCAGAGGCAAAGGGAGGCTGCCCCTTGGCAGGGTGTTTGCCAGCTGGCTCCTTCTGCTGAAGCCCTCTCCTCACTGCATGTGAACAGTGTTTGCTAAGCAGCTGGGGAATGTAGCTCATTTGCTCAGCTGGGGCATGAAGGCAGCAAAAGGCACTGCCCTGACCAAGGACTTGGCAGCCCGGCAATTGTGGGTGTTGACAATCTTTACATAAAGTTTGTGATATGTAGAAAATTACAATATGAGAGTGATTTAAAGGAATGAAACAGAATTAAATTTTGGAAGACGCTTAGACGATTCACAATGTATATTCATTGGTTTTGATCCACTAGATACATGCTTTGCTAAATTCTCTTCGATAACTTGTGTATGGCTAACTCAGAGAGAGACAATGTACAATTAAATTCTAGCTAAGGAACAACTGAGACATACATAACATTAATTGTTAAATCAGACAGAATGTTGTGCAACTGATATTAAATCATACATTATTTCAAGGAGCAGCAGTCCAATTTCCTTGTAAATTTTCCTTTTGGCAAAAGTATCAATTTCTAATATTTTTATAAAATGTATTCGTTGTACCTTCAATAGTTAGAGTTTACAACTATGGAAGCTTTTAAAAGTAGTTTTGATTTTTACTTGTCAATGGGATAACTTACCATCATGCTATAGAGTTAAGAGTAATCTATTCTACGTAGAACCTATTTTGTAGCGATTGTGCTTGGTGGTACATGTATTATTTTTATCTCTGTCTCCTTCCAATATTCTTGGTAAATAATTTTATCTCCATTTTAAGGAAGAAAAAAACCGAGGTTCACAGTTGTTTATCCACATTTTCTCATCTACTTAATAATATGGCTGGAAATCTAATGCTGTCATTGATGCCTTCTTCTAATGTTTCATATTATAAATGTTAATCCTTTACGTAAAAATGATAATTATATAAAGTTTATCAGAATTTTATACTTAAATTTTGACTAGATTTTTTCTTTAAGTTAAATTTTCTTTAAACAAATGTCAGCAAACAGACATTTAACTTACTTAGTGAGAGTTACTGCTACAATTATAGCCAAACTGGAAAGCAGAATATTATTGAGAAATATTACTTTTAAATAATATGGGAAAATAATATTTTTCAATAATATGGAGAAATAATAAATGATATTATCAGGTTTATTCTATCAAGAACCTGTGCATTCTCAGAAAAATTAGTAACTCTCACAGTTTATAGAAGCTATTTACAGTTGTTAAAAGGAACACATTAAGAAATTGCTTGCTTCTTACTGCTATGATCCTAGCATACAGAAGGAATAATAGAGTGGATAATAGAAGAGCAATACATGTTTGTCAATGAAGAAATTTACTGGTATTATTAGGTAACATTTTATAAGACTTAATTACCTTTGCTCAACTTTAATAAAATTTCCTAAATACATTAAAGTTTAGATAATTAAATTAATCTGCAGTTTAAAAAATTAAAGATCAATCATTTGCCTATGATGAGTCAGCAAGTGTGCTATTAGGTTTATAAATTACACCTTACCTATTTAGAGATAATTTTGGACCTACTTAACTCTAAGATCATTTTATATGTTTAAACATATTACAAGAGGAATGGTAAATTGCTTTAAAAGAAAAATGTTATATAGATTGTATATTTTAGATAGTATTAGTGGTAGTCAACTTTGACATGTCATATTAGAAAGAGTTACAAATATTTAAAATAATTATGAAAATTAAAACATTTATTACAGTTTATTAACTGCTTTCACATACATTACCTGTTTCATTTTTACACCATCTCTGTGAGGAAACCCAGGCAAATCTCTACTCCAATTTTACTGATAAGGAAACTGAATATAAAAGCAAAAATGGCCCTGCTATATTTCAGCATGTGATTTCAGTATCCATGGTAAAGTTGGTGTGGTAACTTCAGAGAGATAATGAGGAGTTATGGATGGTTAGTCTAAACTTTTGTTAGCATCAAAATAGAAACAGTTCCTCTTTGTTTCAGTTCCCAAAATTATCTTTCCAGTAACTTTTTTTCCTACTCCATCTCCACTGACTATTACCTAGCCCCTCCAAATGAGGACATTTTCAAAAATAAATAAAAAAGCTCTGTTTATCTGCATTTTTCTTTAATGCTTTCTATCTAGGCTTAGAGAATTGAAGTTAAATGTCACCAATGAAGTACTAATTTCTTACCTTAAGACCTAACTACAATTATAAATTGAATTCACTAATGAGTTAAAGCATAAGCCTTACCTCACAGAATGGGAGATATTGTTAACTTTCTGTATGAATAGGCAGTATGTTAGATATGCTCCAATTAACTATATTGGAGGAAAAAAAGTACACAAATAACAATACTAAAATAGAGTCTGTAAAATAATCAATCTCCTACAACATTATGTTTTCAAAGTTTTAGAAATGCATTACTGCCAAAGACAAGTATTCTGGATAGGTGGACACAATGTCACCCACCACCCTGAATTCTAGAAAAGACTTTAATATTCTATGTCAATAGCACACCTAGGATGTGCAGGATTTTTTTCTAAAATATTATATTTGTACTAATAGAGTCCATTAGTTTCTGATTCATTTTCTGATCTATGGTTCTAAATTTTGCTGTCATTATTAATTTATATGCTGTCTTTTTTACTGTATGTGCATGTGCATCCCAAGGACCAAGAGACCAGCTACACAATTATCAAATCCAAAGAGACAACTATTACTGCAGAGGGCTTGAAACCAGCTTCAGTTTATGTCTTCCAAATTCGAGCACGTACAGCAGCAGGCTATGGTGTCTTCAGTCGAAGATTTGAGTTTGAAACCACCCCAGTGTGTAAGTCATTTTAATTACTGTCAACTCATGTCTCAGTAATGGTTACCAGAAAAGAGTCAGTGGATCAATACCCTCCCTGGGCACTCTGTCAGTCTCACTCTCCCTCTCTCTCTCTCCCAGGCATGACCCCTTCAGGTAGGAAGCATCTGTCATGCTATTATGGTAGGTCGGCGGGTTAACACGTTGGTCCCTGCTCCTCATTGCATTCAGTCTTCTGGGAGATGGTACTTCAGGAGATACTTTAAGAATGTTTAAACTTGCTTTTAAAGACTTTCTTTCCACTGCTGCCATACTTTATTGAATTATTGCCATTTACTTTTTTAGTTGTTTTATTGAACTAGGCTACTAGGCTTAGTCTTTCTTTGAAAATTCCACACGAGTTTTCTTTAGCATTGAGATTGGCAAGAAAATGGTGCTCTCAGGAACCAATCTGATGTCATAAAAAGTATTAAATCTCTGGCACTGTCTTTAACTGGAAAATCTGGGAATATTTTTTGGATCAGCCTTTTGGAATCACTTTTTTCCCTATAAAATAGCGTAAAACATTTTCCTTTAATTTCAACAAAATATTTATGTTACTTACTTGTCCTAAACACATTGAAAGAATTTAAAGACAGTAATAGACGCTGATAAAGCTTTTTGTGAAGAAATACACAGTGCTGTGAAATGTCAGAAGTGTATATGTGTGTCAGTGTGTATGTGTATTTGCTTTAAGCTGAGTTACATAAAAATCAGTAATTTTAAAATAAAGAAAATAAAATGCATATTTCCTTTTTTCAAAAATCAACCAAATGATAATTTAGTTATGAATTTACTTTGTAAGAATCAGAAGAGCTATTAAATTAAAATATGAATAAAACTATATTATATGTCCCCTTTGAAAATCAAGATCTTCTTTTTAAAGTGTATTTAATTGAATTATTTAA
>NW_016826568.1:1914787-1917133 GCF_001698545.2 Rhinopithecus bieti
TAAAAATAACTTTCTAAGTGTTGTTTCACTGAATTTTATACAGAAAAGGGTACCATTGTAAAAAATTATAAATTTGTCTTCTACACAAAGGAAAATCTATGAGTGAAGTTTAACTGAAGCTACTGAAATTTGAACTTCTAATGCTATTCAGAAAATTTTCTTTTCTTACTAGATTGAATAGGAACATGTGATATTAGTCTGAAAATTCTCATAATATTAGCAATGGATTATTTAATCCTGCCCCTTTAAACTAACAGGGATTTAGGAAAAAAAGGCCTGCTATATAAGCTAGCCATCTTAATAAGACTTGATTCTGTTTCGGTATAATTAGTAATAAATATTGCTTATGTGGTCTACCAACTCTGGAAACAAAGCCATAAATGAAATCTCAAACTATGCTTGAGTGCTTTGATAACTCTACAAATGAAAAATCCCATTAAAAAAAAAAAGATAAATTCTACTCAGTTCTAGGATGTTGGCACATTCAGCAACTGGTTTTTCTTCAGGCTTTTCAATATTCTATCATTTACATATGTATTAAATAGTAGCTGCCAAGCACACGAAAACTCATTCAGATGACTTAGAGGACTAATATTTAATCATTTCCTGTGTATACTTTTACAAAGGTTTACCTGAAGTAAGCTTCTTTTAACATTTTCTATATAATTTCTAGAGAAAAAGAAATATCACCCACTAATTTTTTTATTACCGAAGTAGATTATAGCATTATTTTTAATAGCAAATGAAAATACTTCGATATCATACTGCCTCCTAGCTATGAGAGTAAAATCACTTTTTTTACTCATATGTGTACATATATGTACAAGCTTTATACAGAATGAATTTATTATTTGTAGAGAATATATTAGATATTAATTCCTTTTTGATCTTTACATATAATATTTTCTGAATATAACTCAACAACAAGAATATATTGAACACCTATAACATATTAGGCTTTCCTAGGCCCTGAAAAAATCAACGTGAGTAACACATAGAAACTTCTTTCCAGACAAAAGGAATATACTGTGTTTAATTCTAAAATATAGAATATTTGTTTCAAAAAGCATTTTAGAGTAATAGTTTTGCTTATTTATTTATTTATATTGAGAAAGTCTCACTCCATTGCCCAGACTGGAGTGTAGTGGAGCGATCTTGGCTCACCACAACTTCCACCTCCTGAATTCAAGTGATCCTCCTGACTCAGCCTCCCAAGTAGCTGGGATCGCAGGCATGCACCACCGTGCCTGATTAATTTTGCATTTTTAGTAGAGATGAGGTTTCTCCATGTTGGTCAGACTGATCTCAAACTCCTGACCTTAGGTAATCTGCCCACCTTGGCCTCCCAAAGTGCTGAGATTACAGGTGTCAGTCACCACGCTCGGCCTAATTTTGCTTATTATTTTAAAATTGATTTTATTCAATTTCTAGCCATCAAAGGGTTTATTTTTAGCTCAAAGATGCTATAAGTGACTCAAATAATTCTAAGGAATAATACCTTCTTTCTCAAGGCCTATTGTCTAATAAAGAATCAGAGAAGATACACAATGACAATTAAAATAATACTTTTTTTCAGAACATTTATTTTTGTAGTATTTTCTGAAATCCACATTAATTATTTCACTGGGCAATTATTTACTTTATATCATAATTTCATTCTTAATTTACATTTATTATTTCCCCAACAAGGTCTTCAAGTACTTTAATGCAGTAATTACGGTAAACATACAATAAACATATTTGTGTTTTTCCTCGTTAAGCTATCAGTGATTTTTATTTGGTAAGTAATAGTTAAAGAGTTCTGACTTTAATGAGCCATCTGTACTAAGAAAAATCTATTTTAGGCCGGGCGCGGTGGCTCAAGCCTGTGATCCCAGCACTTTGGGAGGCCGAGACAGGCGGATCACAAGGTCAGGAGATCGAGACCATCCTGGCTAACCCGGTGAAACCCCGTCTCTACTAAAAAATACAAAAAACTAACCGGGCGAGGTGGTGGGCGATTGTAGTCCCAGCTACTCTGGAGGCTGAGGCAGGAGAATGGCGTAAATCTGGGAGGCGGAGCTTGCAGTGAGCGCAGATCCGGCCACTGCACTCCAGCCTGGGTGACAGAGCAAGACTCCGTCTCAAAAAATTAAAATAAATAAATAAATAAATAAATAAAACTATTTTATCAGTCAGGTATGTAAGAATAGGAAGTTATTTTAAAATTTCCGTGAGTATATTTTTTAAAAGAATTTTCCAATTGCCTGTTCAATTCATAATGATGATACAAATAATGAAAAGTTGACACTTTTTTACGATTTGTGTTTTTATAGAATTTATTATTTACTAATTTATATTACATTT
>NW_016826568.1:1919831-1963697 GCF_001698545.2 Rhinopithecus bieti
CCCAGGCTGGAGTGCAGTGGCCGGATCTCAGCTCACTGCAAGCTCCGCCTCCCGGGTTTACGCCATTCTCCTGCCTCAGCCTCCGAAGCAGCTGGGAAGACAGGCCCCCGCCACCTCGCCCGGCTAGATTTTTTGTATTTTTTAGTAGAGACGGGATTTCACAGTGTTAGCCAGGATGGTCTCGATCTCCTGACCTCGTGATCCGCCCGTCTCGGCCTCCCAAAGTGCTGGGAGTACAGGCTTGAGCCACCGCGCCCGGCCCAGACCACTCTTATACACTTTACTTAGTTTTCCCCATGGTAATATTTTGCAGAACCATAATATAATATCACAACCAGAACATTGATATTGATGCAATCAATCCAAGATTTATCGCTAAGCCCTGGAAACCATTCATCTGCCATTGATGTATAATGTTGTCACATTTCAAAAATGTTTCATAAATAGAAACATGCAGTGTGTGCCTGTTAATTTGGAATTGGCTTTTTTCACTTAGCATAATTTCCTGCAGATTCATCCAGATTGTGGTGTGTATCAAGTTTCTTTATTTTTATTACTGAATAATAATCCTTAATATGTATGTACTACAATTTGTTTAACCTCCATTAATTTGTTGAAGGGCATCAGGGCTGATTACAGTTTTTGCTGTCACAAATAAAGATACTGTAAACATTTGTATACAGATTTTTGTGTCATGTAGGTTTTTATTTCCCTAGGATAAATTTCCAAAAGTACAACACTGGATTGTACAGTAATTGTATATCTAATTTTGTAAGAAACTGCCAACATGTTTTCCAAAATGGCAGTATCATTCTCCATTTCCACCAGCAGTGGGTGATTGATCTGGTCTCTTTACATCCTTGTCAGCATTTGGAATTGTCATTATTTATCTACTTATTTGTTAGTCATTTTGAATAAGTGGGTAGCGATATCTCACTATTTTGAAAATCACTGTTAGTTAATTATGTTCAACATACTTTCATGTGCCTATTTGCCTACTATATTGTTTTAATGTTTCTACTGATTCCTATGTACTTATATTACTTATTAAAAATTATGCCCTTGATTAAGTTACCCTGATTAAGAAAGTTTATAGATAGCTATTGCTGTGAGAGAAAGATCCCAAATTCTCAGTCTGACCTGTAGACTTCCAATCTGGCTCTTGCAATTATTTTAACCTTCAATGATGAACTCTTCACATATATAGCTGAGGCAATAAAGTCTAGAGAATATCCACATAATATTTGTATACAATCAGGAGTGTGGGAAGCAAGGTGAGGTAAAAAATGTGACTTCTCAGTATATGCTGCCTTAAAATTTCCAGGTATGATGCAAATGTGTAATGATTTTTTTTAAAGAAACATTATTATTTACAAAGATATTAATTTTTATAATTGGTGATCTTTCACCATAGTGAGTTACATTGCTTCAACATTTTCTTTTAAGTCTTCCCATGATATTTCCCAGCTATTTTCCAAAACGACATCATTAATAAACTAATTTTAGTAAACATAAGAAAATGAGAGACATGCATAACTAAAGGTATATACCTTAAGGATTAAAATTTTAACAGTATGTTAACATGATTACCATATCTCCTACTTGACCTAAATATTTTTGTCTCACTCCTAAACAAATAAACAAGCATGAAGGCATTGACGGTAACCTGTAAATTATCTATTTTCATCTGACTTAATATAATTAATGATATTATTAGTGCCCTCAGGACAAACAAAATAATAAACAATTTAAAAATCTTTATTAATCATTTCATATTAGAAATTGTTCACAAATTAATTATTGAATGTGAAACAGTTAATAGTTAAAACCTGAGTTTATGGTGGGTGAATTGCTTGAGCTCAGAAGTTTCAGACTAGCCTAGGCTAAATGGTGAAACCCCTTCTCAACAACAACAACAACAACAACAACAAACACAAACATTAGCTGTATGTGGTGGCACACGCCTGTAATCCCAACTACTCGGAGGCTGAGATTGGAGGGTGACATGAGCCCTGATGGCGAAGGTTGCAGTGAGCCAGGATTGTCCTACTGTACTCCAGCCTGGGTGACAGAGTGAGACCCTGTCTACACACACACACATGCACATAAGAAAATTTAAAACCCATCAAGGACCTTAGAGAATATTGCAAATTTAAAATAATAATAAAACTATATAAATAAATTAAACTAAAATAATCATAAGCAAAAATATATTCTGTAAATTCTTCCTCACAAAATGGTCTCTAATTGCTTTTTTTACAAAAATGATCTGATTTCAGAGGACATTAGATAAACACAGAGAATATTAATGTTTGTGATTTGATGTTACTTATAAACTATGTTCATAAAATGTATCCACTTAGCATATTAATCTTTTGAATGCCATTAGCAATTATTTTAATGCAATATATTTTTCTATAAAGAGGTGCGCATCGTCAATGTAGGTCCTGGAAATTACTAAAAATGAAGAATTTGACACTACCAAAATTTTATATTTTTTCTCAAATTTAATACTTTGGCCAATCTGAAGTTACTCTGTTTTTACCCTTATTTCTGAGTAATTGTGCACTCTTCCTCCAAAACTATATCTGTGAGAGTTCCCAAACTGGCACATTAAGAGTGGGAATAATTGTTAGACTCAGATTAGAAGGGCTTTTGAAAACTAGACTGAGCATTTGAGAATTTTCTTCCAAAGGTAGTAGGACTTTCTAAAGTTTTGATCAGGGAAACATAAAATGATATTTTGATATTTAATATGAGTACATAGAAGGCAGAGAGAACAGTTAAAATGCTATGAACCATATTCCACCATTTTGATTATACAGATTTGAATCCAATAGGTTAATGTTGGATGAAAGTAAGTGATGTATGGGGAGAAACATCAAAGAAACACAAAAGTATTTGATAATGAATGATCAAGCAGAAGTTAAGAAAGATTTAGTAATAGTTCAAAGAAACCGGAAAGAGATCAAACCAGTTTGATTTTTTGGTTTGATTAATGATATGTTTATTTGTTGATATATGTTTTCGTTAATGCCTTTGGGGGTAGATGTGGTATGAAGGCCAATTTTAAACATGTTAATTTTTATGTAACAATAAAATCCAAACAAAGGGCTAAACAGTTTGTTATAAAAAATGGAAGGATTCTTTGGAGAGAAATAAGGGTAGGAGATATAAATTTGTCATTGTGATAGTTATTAATTGATACCATGAAGGAAGAAGTATCAGAGAGAGGGAGAAAGAAAAGGAAGATGTAAAAAAAACAGACAGAAAGAAATGGAGAGAAGTGAGAAGGATAAGAAATGAGAAGGATCAGGAGTGAGCATTCATGAAGAATCATTCATACATCACTGTGGGAAGAGAATATGAAGCCATCAGAACTGACAAAGTAGTGCTTCATAGAGAGGGACAGAGTAAAACAGCTTGTCTGATGCCATAAAAACCAAGAGGAGGAGAGTTTCAAGTTTAAGGTATACGTTCAGCTAAGTCAAACTCCTAATCATGGTGGAGGATAAGTTAAATAGAGAAGTACTCATTGCATGTTGCAAATGTCATCATCCATGGAATTCAAAGGCAGAAGAATAAAAACATTTCAGAGATAATTTTAAAATGTTGGTTCTTAGATATGGTTGGTTTCAGATGCCTCTGTCAAGATGCTGACAAATAGGAAATATAAGAATAATAAATAAAGCAGGAGATAATAAGTATAAGTGATATTTTACTATTTATTTAGGGCTGTCAGTAGTTGAAGCTCTATGCTAAGTGCATTATATGTATTATCTTTAATCTTAACAGAAATATAATGATCCTAGGAAATTATCCCTATTTGGAGATTATGCAAATAGGACTTTAAAAGTTTAAGTAATTTTCTTGACCCATATGTGTAGTAAATGCCGGACCTATTTTCCAATTTGGATTAAACTAATCCTACTAAGTTTAGATATAAAGATTTACTTCTCCCTAAAGGTGATATCTACTCAGGCTTATAAGCAGCACAATAGTTTATAAGGCAGCCAAAGTGTCTTCCAGAGGGAGGCCTTTGAAAGTTTAGCATTTCTCAAATGTGGGAAGTGGGAATGTATTAATACACGGAGCATATGAAGACGACTCATTATGGGGATGATTTTACTAGTAAATTAATAATAGAGAATTAAGGCATTCAAGCAGCAGTTGCAGCTTACTCAAATAACATTGAGTTTCTGAGTGAAGTTTCTCTAGAAACAATGCCCTCTGCCAAAAAAGAAAGAGAAAGAGAAAAAAAAAAAGTAGTGGTAGAAATAATCTGAGTTTAGAGATTAATAAAGCAGACCTTGGGGAAAGGGTATTAGCAATTCTGGGGGTAGTTTTTTCCTGCCTCATTTATACTGTAGCCTATAACTAAATTTCTTACCACCGACCTTAGCGTCAGAGACTAGGAGAAAACAGGGCAAGACTCTTGTACATATTATGCAAAAAGGAAGAAGGTAAGAGCCCTGACTTATATTGAAAATAATAGTTTTACTCCAACCAGCTGTTAATAATAATGGGATCTAAACATTGGTCTAGAATAGTTGAAAGCGGATCAGTGCAAGAGGGTCATCAGCAAATCACTTAGTTTTGGTTAGAAAGAATCAAGAACAATGTGACTAAAATAGAAAGGGAGGTGTTTGGAGATCCTAAACTCTTGGTAGGCCAAGATCTGGTATGGGGTTGTGAAAAAGAAAACACAGATTGTTACTAATTTCTGTGACAATATTTGTTACCGTGGAGCTAAACTAGCGCTACTTTGAAGTTATCAAATTGATCATGTCATTAAACAAGAAGCATGCTACATATTCTATGGAGAGATTCTTAAGAACATTAGTACAATTTATTTTGCCCTATGGGCGTTTTATTTTAATCCAGATTAGTTAGCACAAAAATAAAATTTATTTGCTTATTTAAGTACAACTGCCTAATCATGTTCATATTCCTCTTATGAAGGGAATTTTATACTAAAATATAAAACATTTCATCTAAATCTATGTATATAAAAGTAGGTGATGTAAATATATCCAATTTTAAGATAGGTTTCTACACTTCTAAATGTTTGCCTTAACATTTTTCAAAAAGTGAATTTACTTATGAAATATACTTACTGGTTATATTGTGCTTTACATTGTGTTTTTGTAGTAATATTCAGAATACTGATATTATATTTTACTTCAATGAGGTCATAGTCACATTATTTTGGTCTTCAATGTCTCCAATGTCTATGGGGAAAAAAGTCCTACCTGGGTTCATCAGATTTTTTTTTCTAGAGAACAGCAGAATACAAACTCTAAAAATATCGAATCTTATATACCCGGCACCTCCTATTTAGATCAAGGTGTTTGAAGTCAATAAAGAAGTTCCATTTAAATTTGCAGATCTAAGGCCCCTAGATGAATACTATGCAAACCACATGCATTCATTTTTTTATGATGACAAGGAAATAATCAGTGACTTAGTGATGCTCTCAAATCTCTATTTGGAAAGTAAATATTTTCTATTAAAGATGACTTTTCAATTACACACTTTTAAGAAAGGATATTAGGGGAAATCTCAGTCAAGTGTGGGTAAATTGCTTAAATCATGAATTGATTGCTGTCTATTAAGCAGCCTTTATTTTGAATGCATGTGATCACTTTAACCACAAGCTCCATTTTCTGTATCTCCTATCAGCAGTTGCAGCATCCAGCGATCAAAGCCAGATTCCTATAATTGCTGTGTCTGTGACAGTGGGAGTCATTTTGTTGGCAGTGGTTATCGGCTTCCTCCTCAGTGGAAGGTAAGAGAGGAAGCTGTGACTCAGTTTTGTAGCTGATCTCTTCCTCACCTTGATCTGACCATTTGACTGTTAAGCACATCCCAAAACAATCAGGCAAGCAATATATCAGCAGATAATCTCAATACGTGATGCAGTTCCTAAGCCTTATTACGTGATGCAGTTCCTAAGCCTTATCTTGTTCCTATTATTGATGATTTTTAAGCCCACAATTTCTCTTTTTAGGTATGCTCTCTTCATAAGAGCTGCGTTGATGTGTTATTGTTTATTCGGTTAATATAGCTATATCTCTTTATATGACACAGGTTTTTTAATCTGAAACTTTTTGTCTCTCAAAAGTATATATAGTTGTCTGCTTCAAGATTAATTAGTGTTTGGGAAAAGTTATCTCTGTGCCAAGTATATTTTTGAGGAATAAGACATGATTCTATTTAGCCAGTATTCTATCCTAACAGGGTGGTGTATCCAAAGCAGAAATTATGGCAAACAAACTACTTAGAAAATGACCAAACATTTTCACTGACTGCTTTTATTTTCAGCTTCTAAGTGATTTCAACCTGAATATTTCAATTATGGTATATACTGATTTGAAGTGAATTGTATTAAATATTATCGAAATAGATACATGAATATATAATATATTACGTATCTACATTTTTTCATTTTATACAAAAAAGAGGTCAAGTCTCAATAAGAGCTGTTCTAGGTGTTTTCTGATATTGAGCTGAGCATAATCAACAATACAAAATTAAATAAAATAAAGTAGAGTAAAACAAAGTGAAGTAAATAAAACAAGAATATGCTATTTTCCTACAATAAACATAGTTTCACGTATTTTTTAAATCCAGGCCATTATTAGAAGGGATATTGAGTAATGGGAGCTATCCATTTGAAAATATATTTTGGTGTTAGACCGTTATAGAAAACTTAATGAAAGTCTTCATGGAAATATTTATTTCTCAGAAAAAAAGTGAAAATGTACCATAAGGTCCCCCCAAAAAGCCAGGAAATCAATGTTCATATTGATTTTGTTACTGTTGTACTCATTTACTGTTGACTCTTCAGCACCTATTCAACTCATAAATATACAGAATTGGGCACTTTTCAAAGTACTGCATATTGTGTTCTGAAAAGATTTATGACTATATCCTTAAATTACAGAAATAACAGTTTATTTTTATAAAATATCACAAAATCTTTTGAACATTCCCTCATTGTATCTGCAAATTCTATTACTTATGGTTCTTATTTATTTGTTTGAAGTTTTCTTAAGAAAATATGCAGTAATTCATTGCTTACTTTTAATGTTAGATTAGCATTTATGTATTTCTAGAATTTCTAGCTAGGGGATAGTTTGTGTTCTGTTGAGGACAATTAAGCCCATCCTAGGCAGGGGGATGGCTATCTAGTGCTCCACTGATTTCATCTCTCTGAAGTCACCTGGGGAGAATGCACAACCTGTATCCCTGCTTTCTAGAAGATAGGCTGATTTCACTAATCTTGTCCGATTTTGATACAATAGTATAATCAAGTTGCATGAATTGTAACTACTAAGAAAACTACCACGTGACAATGTGTCTTTTCCACCCCAAATTATAGATGACGCCTTTGCAGAGCTGGTTTGTAATGCCATTTCTTTATTTTGGACTGAGATAAGAGTTAGTGGTTTCCTTTCTAATAAGTTCAATAAACATTAGTTATATTTATGGACATGGAGGTTATAAGAAGATTCTGTATTTGTTGTGTGCACACTTAGGAGAAATGAATAAAAATGGAAAAAATAACCAAAGTCTAGAATCCAATAAATCTGTGTTTTTGAGAGTTTATTAAAGGATACACATCAAATATCAGAAATATGTTGTTGTAGACTTAGCACAGTGAATTTACAGGTGATAGTTTGCTACGGATTCTTGCTTAACCTTATGTGGTATCTTTAGCATTAGACAAAATATTTAAAAGAACTTTCAATCTACTTACTATTTGGTAACTGAAGGGTAGTATCATTGTAGTGCATACACGCACACATTCCTACAAAGTCACCCATACACTCTGTATTAGTTCTCACACTGCTATGGAGAACTGTTCAAGACTGGGTAATTTATAAAGAAAAGAGGTTTAATTGATTCACAGTTCCACATGGCGGGGGGTGGTCTCAGGAAACTCACAATCATGGAGGAAGAGACCTGTTCACAAGGTGACAGGAAGGAGAAGTGCTGAAGGGGGGAAGAGACAAGGGCGAGGAGCCCCTCATGAAACCATTAGATCTCCTGAGAACAAATTTACTCTCATGAGAACAGCATTTAGAAAACTGCCCACATAATCCGATTACCTCCACCTGGTCTCTCCCTTGATATGCGGGGATTATGCGGATTACAATGCAAGATAAGATTTGGGTGGAGACACAAAGCCTAATCATCTCTCTCTCTCTCTCTCTCTCTCTCTCTCTCTCTCACACACACACACAAATTCTATATATACCTGAAATTGCTGTTCAAGAAAAATGAAATTTTAGTAGAAGTCGAAAAAGAGCTATCAAAACATATGAGAGGTTCTGCCAATCCAAGCTTGGTAAAACATTTTTGAACATTTTGTCTAATGAAAGTGTCGTGAGCGTGAGCGCAAGAGAGCGAAGCATTAAGATGACTGCGACAGATTTTGAAACAGTTTATAGATGTGACACTAGGGAATTGCTGTTGACAAAAGGACGAGCACATTTCCCAGAAAACATATCTGAGGGCTTATATTTTTAGAAGCATTTCTTGCATGAAATTTTAATTACTTTATTTTGTTGGAATGTATTTTCTTGAATTTCTCTTTTGGTTGTAGCATTTGTCTAGTGAATAAACATCCTGGCCGATTGTATTGTACTCTTCATGGACAAACTATGTTTATATTTTATTATATGAGTATAACTATCAAAGTTAAATGATATGATTTTGAAAGACTTTCCTTTTTTCTATTCTCATTTAGGCATGAACTTTGTAATTTTTGTTGGGACCAATTAAACTAACTCACCCTGTGCTAGCCAGATTGTCGCTGAATTACCCAGTAAAGATTTGTTAAATTAAATGGAAAATCAATGAAGAAATGTGCCAAAACCTAACATAATTGTGGTAAACGTTATGATTTGAGTAATAGCAATTTTTAAAAAGCGCTGTGTGCTAGAAAGATGTAAAGATATAGGATGTAGATATGTTTCTCGCGCTTTCGCTGTGGCCAACTATGATGTGGAGCTCTCTCTGTCACAGGCAGTAGCCACGACACCACAAAATAACACACCACACACACACACACACCACCATTAGATCTTATCTCAAAAACCCCCTTTTTTTTGAGCTTACCCATTATTACTTTTCTAATATCTGGGAATATGATATGATAAGCCAGATTTTGCTGCCTAGGTAACATCATTTATCTAAAAATATTGGGACCTCATAATTGGTTAAATAATGTTATATTCTGTATATTGCAAAATATTAATTATTGCTGCATGCAAGTATTATTGCAATTTATTTTATAATTGGCCCAAGAGGAAATATATCTTGAAGATCCATATTTTCACTAAAAATTTAGTTTTACTTTAGACCAAAAAAAGTGAAATGATGGACACACAAGGTATTATGAAAACTAATTCCTTCCCTTTCCCCAACAGAAAAAAGTTAATTTTAACAATCTAAAATACCCTCAAGGATGAAAAATAAATCAAATTTAGAGACTTTTTTAATATTTTCAGGCTTAAGTTGATTACGCAGAAATCTTTTGTAATATTCCTACCCAGACACAGTTTAAAATAATGTAAAGTATCCATCTTGAAGGAAAAATCCTATTTAACAAAATGGCAAAGAAGTACAACATTAGAATTCTTGACAATTTTAGAATGTGTGTGATCTTCCTTTTTAAATACGTTAAGTAATCTATGGGGTATTTTCTGCAGGGTTCAGACTCTCTCCACTGTTTCCCATTAACCTTTAAATGTTTTTTACAGGATTATAAAACAATTGACATGCCTTCCACAAACTGTGAGCTAATCATCTTAGGATGGAAATAAATTAAGCCTCTTTATATGCATAGCATATTGAAATTGCTCTTTAATCTTTCTCTTTTATCACTAATGACATTGGGCATTGATAACTTTCTTTTGTCCTAATTTTGTGGAGTTTATCTCTTATATTTACTATTTGACAGATTTTTAAATGTTTAATTGACCAGTCTTTCATCAATGAATATTCTCACTGTTTTCCTGTTAAATGTTTAAGAAAGTTTTTCACTTTATTTCTTCCTCCTTTTAATCCTTTAAATATGATTAGTGTTATAAAGTTGACTTTTTTATTTATCTGTGTCCTTATTTCAAATGGAGTCTAAATTCTGAAAATTAACTTCTGAATAGTTCAGACGGTGATGAAAAGCTTAAAGTAACAAGATTTAGTGGTATAGACATACAAAGGAAAACATCTTTTAGTTTACAGAAGCAATTCTTTTTTGAATCTTTCTAAATACAACCTTCGTTATGGAATTAAAGAATATTTTTTAATACTATGTTTCTGATCACTTATTATGTGATCCTGAATTTAATTAAATTTCAAGCATGCAGAGCTTCACTTTTTATTTTAAATTAAGTCCACATACACAATTAGAAGTAAAAACTTAGACATTGTACACATGTACTCTTCCACCCTTGTTTGCACATGTTCTTGCATGTAAACCATACACTTAAAGCTTTTGCTAATTTTAGAAACAGGAAACAAAAAAGCCAAAAATGTCTCCTGAAGAGGAAGAATTCTGTTATGCTGCTTGGCCTTATATATGATTTTGTCACAGGATTCTTAGGGTGTTGCTTTTCCAGCCAGAAGCCTCTGTGACCAGGGGAACCTTTGCCTGAGTTTTGCTCAGGCCTGTTGGACTCCTTCTGCCCACTCGCCTTGGCAGGCTGCACTTGTCTCGTGTTACCAACCCAAATCTCACAATTGCAAAAGGCATGCCAGGCATGGAGCAGTGAGGGGTGCATGAGTGAGCGAGCGCAGGGTCTGGCCACTGAGCACAGCCAGGCACGCTGGCTGCTGTGGAGGGGTGGGTTGCTCCTGGTACCAGCACAAGTACTTGATCAGTGCAAGCCTGAAGCTCAATCAGATGCATCACAAGTAGCTTTCACTGTGGGCATCGTGTCTGGATGAGGCGAATGTGGTGGTGCCTGGAAACTTGGAGATGCCAGAAACTGCAAAGCCCCAAAGAGGGTGTCAAATTCCTGACTCGGAGCAACCCTAGGTCTGGGCTCCCCAAAGGGTTGCCACTCTTCTCTTCTCTCACTAGCAATATGGTGAGTGTAGAGGAGGGATATGTTTTAGCCCTGTTTGTATTACAGCTCTTCTACTCTCACCACTCAGTGGGTCATAAATTCTCATCTCATGTTCACGAAGAATGATGTACATGGACAACTGTAGAATGAGCAAGGTGAAGAGGTGCTTTTTTGAGTAACCAGTACAGCTTTAAGGAGACCCAAAGTGGGTAGCCCTTTTCTGCAGGTAGATCATCCCAATGAGTGCAGCTCACAGTGGAGAGGAGACCCAGAGTGTGTAGCTCCTATCTGCAGGCATGTTGTTCCAAGTCTGAAGCCCCTAGTGGAGAACAGACCCACAGTGGGTATCTCCTATCTGTACACAGGGAGTCCTGTTGTCTCTCCAATCTGGCTGAGTCCAGGGTTTTTATGGGCTTCAGAAGGAAGAAAGTGTGTGTTGACTGGACTATGAGCAGCCATAGGCAGGCTGGAGAAAGCACCATAACTTCTCACTCCAGACCAAAGAAGTGATAGCCTAGGCCCTAGACTTCAAGCCATCCCTGACTTGAAGGTGGGAGCCCCTGCCTTCCGTCCAGAATCCTGTCTGCCTCCTGCCACCATCAACATGCGGTCCACAGCATCCAGGCTGTTCATGCTGAGGGATTCCTGCAGGCCCGAGCTGAGTCACTCTCAGATTTCCCTCAGCCTCTCCCCTGTGCTCATTTTGGTGCCCAAAGTTCAGAGGGGGCCAAGGTGGCAGGGGACTGGTGTGTCAGTGCTACCCTAAGTGTGCACACATATGCCTGGGTCACAACAGCACCCAGGCTCATCCTCAACTTTGCTCTAAAATCAGAGTGGGCTCCAGGAGTGGGGAAAGGCCAGGCAGTGGGAGCAGACCCTTCTGAGCCTGCAGGGCAGGAGGCTTCTCAGGCTCCTGAGTGTGCAAGAATGCTTGGGTCCTCAGCTGTGGCCGTGTGTCTGCAGCTGCATGCAGGCGGGTGGGGCTCCTCCCCTGCCAACTTGAAAGGGGGTCGGTGAGGCTTCTACCTTTTCCTGTCTCCTGCTCATTCCATAGAGCACACAGCACAGGCCATGCCTCCCCAATTACAACCAGCTTCTTTTCAACTGTTGCTCCAGATGGGTCACCACTGCCATCAATTCCCCCTGTGAAGAGTTACATCTAACTGCCATTAGGATAGGGACAGTGACTACTCTTAACTGTTTCAAACTGATAGGGGGCATTGTTTTGGGGAAAACAGCAGTCAGATCTCTCTCAGAGGCCTATCTAAGGGTCCCTGGGAAGAAAGGAGCCATCATCTGAGGCTCCCGTTTCATGACCACTTGGAGTTTGATGGCCTCTAGACAAGAAGAAACACATTTTACAAGGAGGTTAAGTGTGCTTCGATCAAGTGTGATTATTATACAAAGAGGATCCAAAAGGAAAAAAAAATCTAAAAGTAGACTATTTTGAAAAATAATGTTGTGACTAGAGCTGTTTCATCTTGGTCAAAAAAATTAAATCTTGTATGGGGGCAGTTAAACTTTAAAGGAGAAATCACTCTTTAGGGGGGTAGATAATCCCTTGGGAGTTCAGGATTAAGGAGTCCTTGATAAAAATGTTTTAGGTGAGGAACAGAACAAAGGTGAGAACAGTAAGCAAGAGGTCTCTACAAGTAAGGGTTTGGGGAAAATATTGGGTTAAATGTGTTCCTGAGATGCCCTCCCCACTCCACGATCTTGCTAAGACAGGAGAGGGGAGTTGTATTGGAGAGAACTGAAAGACCTGCTCCAGTGTCTGGGAAGAAGTCTACTTTTCTTGATTTGACTTCTGAACTATCAGAGCCAGGGAGAAGTGACCCAGGGCCCATCAGTTCTGCTGGACCATTTGGGCTGGACCCAGTGACCTGTCTCCAAGGACAGTCTGTTGTTTAGTGGTCCCCACTGCAAATTGGACAGGGCCAAAGTGGCCTCCTCCTGCTGTCCAGACAGTCCTTCCTAAAGTGCCAATGATTTGCCACATTTGTAGCAGTTAACAGATCCATCCAAGGGACTTTGGGATTTGTGAGCCTGCAAGGCAGCTATTAGAGCCTCTGCCTTTTTCTTGTGTCTCCTTTCCCTCTCTTGGGCCTCCTCCTGATTCCTATTGTAAAAGACTGAGGTGGCCACTTTTAGGAGGTTCTCTAAAGTACTATCTGGTCCCATGGCCTGTTTCTGAAGCTTCCTCCTGATGCCAGGGGCTGCTTGAATATGAACTTATCCTTCAGGGTCAGTTGTCCCTCAAATGAATCAGGAGTTAGAGATGTGTGCTTTACCAAGGCCCCTCTTAGCCTTTCCAGAAAGGCCGTGGGATTTTCATCTAATCCCTGTTCTATCATGAATAGCTTGGACTAATTGAGAGGCTTGGTCCTAGTCCTTCATAATCCCTCCAGGATACGCACATGATAGTTGTTCCTCTTTCATTCTTCAATTTAATCATTGCAGTCACATTTAGGGTCCTCCAGTGGTTATTGCTGTTCTTCCAGTGGGATAAGGCTCATCCCCTTCCCTGGAACTATATGAGATACAAAGCTCATCCCAAAAATTCTGTACTGCTTGCAGGGTGGCCTGCTTTTCAGTGGTAGTCAGGGGCTGATTCAAAAGTAGCATAATGTCCTTCCAGGTAAATTCAAATACTTGAGTTAAATTCTGGAAAGCTTCTTTGTAACTGTGAGGTCGTCTGAAAACTTTACAATATTCCCCTTAGTTAGCCTTGAGTTCTGTAGAGAAAAGGGAACTTGAACCCTAATCAATACCTAGGTAGCAGGGGGTTTGTGTGTCAGCACTGCCCCGAATGCACACACACTGGCATGGTTTTAACAGCGCCCAGGCTTATTCTCAACTTTTCTTTGAAATCAGAGCTGGCACCAGTAGCAAGGAGAGGCCAAACAGCAGGAGCAGGCATGCCTGAGCCTGCGGGGGCAGGGAGTCTTTTGGGGTTCCCGAAAGCACAGGGATGCCAAGGTCCATAGCCGCAGTTGGGTGGCTGCAGCTGTGCCTAGAAGAGCAGGGCTCCTGCCGTGTCAATTTGGAAGGGGGTGGACTTTCATCAATTCCCATCTTCTGTTGGCTCCACAGAGCACATAACCTCAGCCTCACCTCCCCCTCTGCAGTCGATGCCTTTGCAGTGGTCACTCCAGACAGGCCGCCACTGCCATCAATTTTAAGATTATTCATATGTGAATTTAATGCTATGATGTTCCTTAGATGATAAATTTAATTTGGGTAATGGCTTAATGCCTGTTAAAAGTTATATTTTCTGGCCAAACAATCTTCCTTTTGATTGTCATGGTGATGTTCAAATCTTGTACCTAGACATAAAATTACTCAATCCTATTTCTCTTTGTGTTCTATTCAACAGTTGAAACTCAATCCATTTGAAATGTCACAGTTTTCTGAAGCAAAAATTCTTTAGAAGTCAGCCAATACTATAATAGAGGCTATCATAATTACAGTCATCAGACCATGCTAGAAATTAGAGAAACAAGTAAATTTATATAAAACAGTAGGTTTTATTGTTTCAAGAAAATGTTATTAAAATTTAGCCTTTTGCACTTACTTTTAATTCCCTTGAAGTAAGATAGCTTGTAAATGACATCTTCACAATTATCCATTACAAACATTTTTGGACACTTATTGCACATAAACACAAAGGTAAGTCTAGGACATGTGATATAAGAAAGCAGTGTCCTTTCTATAAATGTTCTTACTCTTACTTAGTAGCCTGGTAAGGAGACAAAATTTTATAAAACAGAATTACAATAGTTAGGGATAGAAGAAGAGTTTACAATATAATTGGAATTTTTCTTTTCATGGTAACTTTTCAGTTAGTCTGAATAATTAATTCAAGAAGTATTTGAGTTCTTGCTACATGCCTGGCATGGTTCTTATGTTAGTCAAAGCAATGGCTAGAGGGTAAAATCCTTTGAACTTAGAAAATTTTCTTCAAGCTCATTTGGAGCCAAATAAAATATTTATGCCAGAGTTTTGAATGCAGCTACTTAATTTAGATACATAAATGAGCTCTGACTACATCTGATATCAAAGCATCATAGTTTCTTGAATGAGTACTTTGTGAAAAGTATATTCATGAAGGGTATGTTCTAAAACCTGCAGAGAAGCCTCTTTTCCTAATGGGAGTAACATGGTAATAGTAATGAAAAGTATAACATTATCTAACATTAATTACATAGCATTTACTATTAGGCAATGTTCTAAAGTTTTGCAAGTAATATCTCACACCACCACCATGTCTCAATACTAGATCTATATCTAATTTATAGCTGATAAAATTATCTTCTTGCTGTTTCTTAAAAATTGTAAGAAAGATCCTGCCTTTATTCTTTTGCATTGGCTCTTCTTACTGTCCAAAACTTCCTTGACACAGAAGCTATAACTTCCTTATAGTTTTTTTCTTATTTCTTTCCAATCTTTGCTCAATCTGGCTCTCTCAATTGAGCATACTAAAAAGATGACATGATTATTTTCTCTGCACACCATGCATCATTTTTAGTCTGTCTGTCCTACTAGAGAAGGATACAAAATGATAGGGATTTTTATCTGTGCCTTTTTTCCTCTTGGAAAGTGTCCAGAACAAAAATTATTGTATACAACTAGTCAGTAAAGGCCTGGAGCTTGAACCCAGCTCTGATGTCAGGGCCTTTGCTCTTTAGGATATAACTTCCCCAAGACTTGTGGTTATTCAACTTTTGAACTTTTGTGTGGGAAGCCTCTGATTTTCTGCTGCTAAAAATAATGGAATTTACATTTTAAAACTTTAGAAACTATCAGAAATATGAATAAAACACCTCTTAGAAATTAATGTTAGTTTTAGCTTGACACTAAAAAATACATTGAATTTCAGTAGATTCTCCTCCCTTCATGGGACAATTATACCCAGAAAATTGTATTTATTCTAAACTCATGCAAATTAAATGTCACCAACTCCATGGTCATACCTGAGTTTGTGAACCCTGGTTAATTCCATTTCTGTCTACCCTTAAAAATTTATTTTCTCACTGAAGTAGTTTTAGTTCACCATTTAATGTGTCATCCCAGTAGATATTTGCTGATCTTGAACATAAGGATTATAATGTAGGTCCTGGGTAAATATCTAATGAAAGTATGACTGGAGGAGTGCAGTTGGAGTTTAAGACTCTTAAAAATGTGCTTCAAACTACCTTTCCAGAATTATCACTATATGTTGTTGTCTTGGATTTCTTTGCTTGCAAATGATAGAAGCCATAATTTATAGTGGCTTAATCTAAAAGAAAATTATTGATCTTCCAGCTGAAAAGTTCCCAGAGATTAAAACATTTAGTCTAAGGGACAGGTACTGATAGATCCAGGTGTTTCAAATCATATCTGTTATGCAATTGAGACATAATTCAAGAATGTTGTTGAACAAATATGGTATTTAAAGACCTTGATTAAAATGAAGTTATTGGATAAAACCCTGGGACACTGATATTGAAAGGTAGGATGGAAGAATAAGATCCAACCACAGTGGCCTAAGAAGGAGAGGCCCATGAGGTAGGAAGAGATCAGGCAACTGTTGGATCACTAAGGGGAAATGGTCACTGTGTTGAACACAGATTTGACTTTAGGGCTCTCACCCTTCACTCTCAGAGCTGAAATGGCACAGGCTGTGACAGAAACTTGACACCTAGCTCCACAGAGTAAGTCAATCAGTAGTACTGGGACCTTAACTAAGAAGAGGATGGAGAAGTTACACTTTGTGACCAACACCATAGGAACTCACACCTGAAACTGAAAATAGGATCAGTTTTATACAAAGCACATGGCGTGAGAAAGAGGAAACAGAATCTCTCACTCTACACTCTTTTTCACATCTTCCATTTGCTTGGAACAAACTCTATATTATCCCTCAATATTTAAGCCTTACCAACATGTGAAGACTTGTATCAAACTTTCTATCATGAATAGGGAAAAATAAACTCCCTCAATCCCTTTAGCCAAAGTATTATCTCCTTTGAACAATATATCAAAACAATATATCAGTATTCTTATAGAATTTAACACTTTAAACCACAAATTATAGGGCATTGTTTAAATGTCTTCTCTCTTCTGTCGACCAGTAAGTAATGTGGCACATATATACCATGGAATATTATGCAGCCATAAAAAAGGATGAGTTTGCGTCCTTTGTAGGGACATGAATGCAGCTGGAAACCACCATTCTTAGCAAACTATCACAAGAACAGAAAACCAAACACTGCATGTTCTCACTCATAGGTGGGAACTGAACAATGACATCACTTGGACTCAGGAAGGGGAATATCACACATCGGGGCCTATCATGGGGAGGGGGGAGGAGGGAGGGATTGCATTGGAGTTATACCTGATATAAATGACGAATTGATGGGTGCTGATGAGTTGATGGGTGCAGCACACCAACATGGCACAAGTATACATATGTAACAAACCTGCACGTTATGCACATGTACCCTAGAACTTAAAGTATAATAAAAAATAAATAAAAAAAAAATAAAGGCTTCTGTGGCTCTCCTATGTAACTTAATTAAATAAATAACTCATAAGCTATTGAATTAAAGATAAGCTGTGCATCAATCTCCATTTGAAGTGGTTTGTCCATTTTTTCCCGTTAATGTTGACATTTTAGAAAATGAAAAACTTTAATATCTCTAAAGTAAACACAACGAAATGCACAACCCATAAATATACCTTTAAATAAACAAATAATAAACCTTTTGATCCCATCACAAAATAAATGCAATGATTTCAAGAAGTAGTGCATAGGAGTTAATAAATCTTCACTGGCTTATGATTTCATTTCTTTGACATCTGGACATGCTTATACCATTGTGATGATGTACCTGGTGACATCAAGCAACAATAACTTTTATAAATTGATATATTTGACATCTATAACATGATTAGGCTTATGTAGTTTCAGAATTTAATAAGTTCTAAGATGAACAATAAATGTTATGAAAACATTTTAATCTCATAAATATTATATTTTAAAATAATGATAACCAAACATTTGTAATCATATATACAATCACAGATTTTAGATAAAAGCTTATTAAAAGTAAATCTCAGAAACTTATGAGTTAGCAATAGATGTGACTTTGTACAACTATAAAAAATCCGGACATGAGTATTGATTTAATATCTGAGGGTTGTTATCTCTTCTATTTTCTCATGATTACATGCTTTTTTTTCTTCAAAGGCTCTGAATCAAAATAATTAGAGAGCAGATCATAATTTATTAATAAGTGACAAATGGGGATTAGGGAAGAGTAATGCCAGGAAGACAAGGAACAGAGCAACAACTAATTGCCCACTGTGGGAAGCAAACCGTCCTAGGAAACTGAACTTAAGAGGGTTACTGGCTCAATTGTTCAACACTATTGAACATCCCACAGATCAAACATGTAAACATCACTGCAATGCTCAGGAAGTTAAACTGAGGCAAACATTTGAAAGAAAAACTCAGTTTATGGTACTAGAAACAAGAGGTTAATATCACTCACTTGCAAAGATACAAATTATTTTAGTAAAGAATCAAATGACTTAGATTTCACCTAATATGAAGCAAAGGGCAGGTCAAAAGCCTAGCCACAAGCGCAAAATACACTTTTTATCTAAAGCTCCATTTGCTCAAAGCTCCATTTCTTTAAGAATGTGATCCTCATCTGAAAGAGTACAGACTGGCACTCCAGAAGATGCTGGGCTCTGGCGGAAGACCCTCCTAGGTTTCTGGAAATTTTACACATCTCTCAGAACCCACAATAACACAGCCTTTCACAGACACCTGATATCCAGCTCCACAGTGAAAATCAATAGCATTTCCCTATGCCAAAGGCTAGAACATCTATTCAACAAAAAAAATCAGTTAATTTCCTGAGCCATGTCTGGAACTATACTCATTGTTGAAAAATGAATCAAAGTGTCCCAGATGATTTTAAACATCAGCTAAAAGCCACATTTGTTCAAGATCTGTGCTTTATAAGGTCTTACATGAACCAGGAAAAAAAGAAACTGTTTCTAATAGATTAGCAACTCAATCTCAAGCAGCTGAATTCTTTATTATGCCATTTGGAAGGACTGACTTTGTATACTCCTGATGGCTGTGATAGTTACAGTGCTAAAAAGCTTATTATATTTCAATTGATATGGTTAGGCTTTGTGTCCCCACTCAAATCTCATCTTGAATTATAATCCCCATAATCACCTCATGTCAAAGGAGAGACTAGGTGGAGGTAATTGAATTCCGCTGTGTTGTTCTCATGATCGTGAGTTCTTACAAGAACCAATGGTTTTATAATGTGCTCTTCCCACTTTGCCTGGCACATCTCCTTCCCGCTGCCTTATGAAAAAGGCCCCTTGCTTCCCCTTCCACAATGATTCAGGTTTGTAAGTTTCCTGAGGCCTCCCCTTCCACTTTCTGTTATAAATTACCCAGTCTCCAGCAGTTCTTTATAGCAGTATGAAAACAAACTAATACACCAATCATTTTGCTTACCAAAATTCCCTTACTGTCTCTCACTCCTTGTTTCTCTCATTACTTTTTTACTCCTCTAATATTTTAATCTCACAGAAAAATGGCATACTTTTATATATTAAATATTAGTTTTGTCTGCTCTCATTGTCACACTGTGTTTTAGCCACCACTATTATGGATAACAATTTCACTTGATTTTGTCGTTATTTTGGGACTCTTCCTTGTTTTTGTTTTAAATAACATATTATCATTTCTTCCTGTTTGCAAGATTTGGCACTGGAATCTGCATACTCATGATGGTTGCTGTTCGTTGAGTTCTTGCCCTGTATTCTTCTAAGTGATGGTTAGTCAGTTATGACCACAAGTAGAAACACAGAAGAGGCATAGGAAAACAAAGTTTATTATATTCACAGGTCCTAGAAACAGAAGGTATGGCATGTCATGCAGGACCATCAGAGAACACCAGATTTTGGTTAGGAGGAAGAAGACAGGAGTGAGGGGAAAGTCTAGGAGTGAGCCTTTGTTGGCATTTCTATGTGAAAGTATATTGGCTAGTTTGAATAATTCTGGCTAACTTTGGGCTTACAGAAGAGGTCTCTAGTTTCTTGGAACCTGGGCCTGGGGTTATTAAGGCAGTGGAATATTGTCCCCTGAAATTAAGGGGAGGTTAGAAGAGGTATTGCTCCAGATTGGTTAGTTTGCATCTCAAATACATGCTGTAGGCTAAGTACGTTGCTACTTCTAGGAACTGGCTAGCCATGAGACGGGCAATCGTTCCCCAGACAGAGAGGTTTTTAAGATGTCAAAATATCATAATATACAGACAGAAAAAAAAAAAAAAATAGAGTACTCTTGGACCAGGATAGATTGATAGATTGAAAGGCAATGAAAACCAAGAAATACAGTTGAAATTTTGGTGAAGTTTTTTTTTTTTTTTTTTTTTTTTCTCCTTACTACACCCGTACTTCCATCCATAAGGCATGATCTCATCAAGTTGACAAGATTTGACTTCCCTGTGGAAATTAATTGGGGAAAACCTGTTTCCCAAGTTTATTCTAGGCTGTGTTTAAACCACCTTTGTAATTCCTCTTTAGTGTCCCTCCAGACAGATGATTCCATAGATTCAAATAGTTCCATGTATCTCATAAGTACCTAGTGCCTACCTCCAATAGTACTCAATGCCTCTGATGTTGGAGAATCCTAGTGCTTCTCTGATATTGCTATGCCTATCCCCCTTGATTTTTCCTGAAGCAAATTAAGTTGCCTCTGGTTAAACTGATCCTCTCCATGGATAATGCACAGATCCTGCCAACATTAAAAGACAAATAATCTATTGTCCATGTCGAGTTTCAATTGAAGTCATGTAGCTTTGATCGTTTAATCATTGAATTCAATTGTTCAATACATTTATTAGTATCCTTACTGTATAATACAAAGAGAAACTGTTTCAAGATATGGAGGAATATTACACATACAATGCAAAAGATAATCATAATGTGCAATTCCAGAGAAAAGAGTTGAAGCTTCAGAAACATTAAAGGATATAAGATGAAGTCAAATACTTTTTATATTAATATTAATTGTTCCTAGATACACTGGAATTTTACCAAAATCTGCAAAGCTAATGTTGTTCAAGAGATTTTGGATATGCCAGCACCACGATGCTATTATTTTAAGGATGCAAAGTTCAGTATAACTTTTTATTTTTTTTTTTTTTTTTTTTTTTTTTTTGAGGTCGAGTCTCGCTCTGTCCCCGGGGCTGGAGTGCAGTGACCAGATCTCAGCTCACTGCAAGCTCCGCCTCCCGGATTTACGCTATTCTCCTGCCTCAGCCTCCCCGGTAGCTGGGACTACAGGCTCCCACCACCTCGCCCGGCTAGTTTTTGTATTTTTTTAGTAGAGACGAGGTTTCACCGTGTCAGCCAGGATGGTCTCGATCTCCTGACCTCGTGATCCGCCCATCTCGGCCTCCCAAAGTGCTGGGATTACAGGCTTGAGCCACCGCGCCCGGCCCAGTATAACTATTTAAGCAATATACACATTAAACCTCCACAAATTTTCTGATTTCCCTAATTTGCTGCAAGGAAAAATATAAGGAATTGCCAATTTAGTGGTCCAGTCTTCCTCAGAAAACTTTTAAGATGAAATTCAGTCACTAAAATCATACCAAAGATGATCCAAAAGTCAAACAAGGCATCATCAAATTAGCATGAATTCAATATTTACATAAGTGAATTAAAATTATTTACATAGGAATTTAGATGGACAAATATGTAATAAACCAATATTCTACATTTGTATGACTTCCATGCTTTTTGTAATACATAGGAACCTCTTGATGATTTGTTGTGTTGTTGATATCTGACTTTTCCTGACCTAGCCCTGTTCTTCATGTTCCAAATGTACATATTGTAGTCTTTTGGATTTATCTCTTCTCTAGTAATTTGGGAAGCAGTGGGCCAGGATAAGGCTTTTTTTAAGCCTTAATAATGAATTATTAATCATTTCAAACCTGTGCTGGTGTATACTGTTGCTTTTCAGCCCTAATAGGGAGAAAACTACTTTAAAATATAAGTAGATGTGCATTTTACCACCCTGTATCTTTCTGCCTAAGCCTTGGGGCTTCTAAATCTTCATCCAATAAATTGAAATGAGAAGGAACTTCTGTATATCTCAAATATCTGAATGGAGCTTGTGCAGTTTAGCCCATTTGTTCCTATCAGTTTCCAAAGTCAGGGTGACTGGATCCTGCTCCAGTGTCTCCAAGCCTTTCGACAGCACCCCCGGCTCTGAGGAGAACTCTGAAATAATCCAGCTTGGAAGTCTATTAGGGGACCATCTCAGTATACACCAAATGTCCTAAGGTGAAAATCATTATGAATCCTGCTTCCACACATTGTGGCTCCATAGATCTCAAGTACTCAGATTGCACCTAGACTACTTTAGCTATGTTCCAGCATATTCTTAGAGGTTAGATAAATGGCTATGTCCTTAGATGAATGACCTTATTTGCCGACATTACCAAGACATCTGGCTTCTTCCCTTTCCCATAAGTTTCAGCCTATATATATATATATTTTACATTGCAGGTTACAAAGTTGGCAGAGTTAAGTCAATTGCCCTAATTTCTTACTAAGCTGCTATTTTTATTTAGGTATGCATTTCTTAATTCCTATTTAAAATTACAAAGAACATAAAAGACAAAATTCAAAAGTTAATCATACTTATACCACCAGAAGCAAACAGTATTAATATTTTGCCATATATATTTAAGATATCTTTTGTACAATTGAATTGTTAATTTGTAGTTTTGTGTTCTTTTTTTTACTTAACAATATAAAATTTATTTGAGCAATTAAAATATTTTAAAAGCAAAAATTTAATGTCTGTTAGGTATGTTAATGTCTGATCTTTGTCATGAATGTTTTGCTGTGTGTGTGTATAATTGTTGTTTGAGAGAAAGATTTTGTGTGTCTCTGTGTGTGCTTGTTTTGTATTTTACTATAACTATCATTAATGTCCTTAGATCACATTCATAAAATCCAAAGTAAAGGTCAATGCATATGAATATTTTTAAGATTGTTTATACATATTGACAAATGTCCTTTCTGAACTACTGTACCAGTTAGCATTCCCCTCAATAGTACATGATATTGGTAGTTCACAACCTAGAACATCGTTGCTTATTTAATAGGAGAAAAATAACTGTGCATTTATAATTAAATTTATTTTATTTTAGATTTAATAGGGTCATTCACTTATAAGCAAAAAGTATAGTCATTAGCTGTTTTAACATCTGCTTTGTAAATTGCATGAACAGGCTCTTTACCCATTAAAGTTAGTGGGATGGTAGCACTTCACAGAGCAGAGCTATATTATTGAAAGTGTCAAATTTTGTTTGTGTTTTAGTGATGTTTATTTTGCATGGGATATAAAAATCTTTAAAATGTTAATTTTGTGTACGTGGGGATTTAAATTGATATTTTCCAAAGACTTATGTGAGTACCCAGCAGTGGTTTTCAGTATCCCCAAAAAATCTTGTAAGTTTCTACATGTAGTATGTACTAAATAATCATGCACATGGGTATTATTTTGTCTATGCTGGCTCTGGGCTATGAAAGCCATTCTATTAATCTGTCTGATTTTTATCAGGATTACACAGGTATAAATATTATAATATTAAAATATTTTTCAATGTTTGGTCAGGTAAATTCCTGTTGGAGATCATATATAGTCACAATTACAAATATTTTATAAAGGTACATTCTTGTGAATATAATCACACACATACATTTATACACAATTCAATGTATAAAGCAATTGTAACCATAATTAATCACTATGTTACGTATACAATGTATTAAATATTTCACATTTATCTCCAGCACAATATTTAGTTTTAAATAATTATGGCAACTATTATAATATGTGATTTTAATACTACTGATCAATGCTAATAAAAAGCAGAATGTAGTTGCATGGAATTTGAATATTGTGATATGAAAATGTGACATTTAGTTTCCTCTTAAGTCATTCTAGAGTATGTTCAATTATCATAATATGTTTATCACAAAATACATACACTTCTTGAGTTTTGGTAATTTCAGTATATTGCCACAATTACTTTTATCATTTGAGAGAGACATAATTAAATGGAAAGCTTAATCTTTCTGACTTTTCCACCTTAAAAGTTTCATGCTGATAAATGTGATTCAATTTTAGAAAAATACTAAACAGACATAATGGAGGGAGCTAAAAAATGTACATATTTGACTTTTTTCTTTTACTCATTTTCTTCTTTTTTTGAACTCACTCATAGTTTTAATTGATGGCATTTTTTCATTAAATGAGTATTTAAAACAGTAATTTCAAAGCTGTGTTTATAAATGTTGTTTATTTGAACTGACAAAACAGCATCACTTATTTGCCACTTTATCTGCTTTCAATTTTCTCTCTACTTTTCTCAAAATAATTAAAACCTAAAATAGCTGAGCACAAATAGGTTCATCATGATAATCCTACGTTCTTTTCTAAGAGGCCCCCGAAACAGACTTGTTTCAGCTGTGAGATGACTGGGAGAGGAAGAGCTCAGTGGAAGAAGCTTAGCAAATTTAGGCTTCTAGAAATGGAGGTAATTGATGTTTGTTCAGTGTAGGCATCGCTCTGCAGGAGTAAGAAACGTGATTCAGTATGTTGTATATCAACACTATTATTATGCTAGAACAGAAATAAGATGGTTGTTGATTGCAAAGATGAATCCATATATTTTCCCTTTATTGAACTAGTAAAGATTATCTCTTCTGTGGAAATAAGCTGAAATCACCCAGATGAGAACAAACACAGAGTATTTTTTCACAGCTTACTACAGAAGAGGATCAGCCAACATCATATGCATTTGATTGAGACCCAAAGGCAGGCAGGATAATGTAACAATGGGGAAAAAGGGAAGGCTTCAATTAGGCCCAGGTTTGGAAGTTGTTGGCATAGTGAAGCCGGAATTGGCTACCTAAAATCAAGGCATCCTAGGTGATTTGGCTTCCTTTGCTTGATCCTAAATTGGAAATAGGGACCAAAAATTAAGGAAGTTTGCAGTTATTAAGTTCTGACCATTTGGTCTGATTGCTACAAAGGTTATGGTTTGACTTCTTGGACCAGCTGCTATAGATTGTGAGTATTTGGAACAAATGGGGAAGAAATCAGTGTGAGAATAGAAGATACAATTATCTCTGCTTAAGTGAGTACAGAAATAAGAGGAGTGGTAGATTTGAAGTGCACCTTGAGGGTGAAGATAAATTTTACCAGAGTTGGCTGAGAGAATATGATGGAAAAAGGCACATAGGTATGAGTGCATATGGCATGTCCGGTTTCCTGTGACTCCTTAGCCCAGTCTATTTGGCCTTTCACAGCCTCTCCTGTGTCCTGGCACAATCTCGTCTTCTATACCTTCCTGACTCATTAATGGCAGGAACTTTCTTGTATACAAACCAATTTTTGAAAAATAAGAAGTTAATTTTTACATGCACATGCACATCATACACGTGCAAGACTTTCTTTGTAAAAGATTATATTTTTCCAGAACATGATAGTGTTTAATATTGTTTATTTGTGGCTCCAAATGGGAATATGGCTTATATGATTTGTATCATATATATTTTTTTATGTTATGAATCACTGAGAAGGCAATCAAAACTTTTAAAACCACGCCTTCCTTCCTACTTCCCTGCCACCCTTTTCGTACTTTTAAACAAATATTAGAAGAGACATCCAAGTGTCTGAATCTGTCCAAGTGTCTGAGATCTCCAAGTGTCTGATTTATAATAAGTTGGTAGGAAGATACCATGACTTCTTCAGATTGGGAGATATTATGACCAGGGCATTATTGAAGTCTTCTAAAATAGGGTATGCACTCCACAGTGAGCTCAATAAAATCCATCATCCCAAAATATCAGAGGGAACTCCACAATAGTCATAGTTCCATGCTGTTTTTTTTCCTATAATAATCTTGCCAAAGATAAAAATAGCATTTCTTAATATTTATTTTCTTGCTTTGTTTTTACTGGTAGCAGTGAAAGTGATAATGGTGGTAGCAGTGGTGATTGTGGTTTTGTTCTTGAAGAAACACAGGAAAGATTTTTAGGAGTGGACATAACTCTTTCTAACCTGTTATTGTTGCCACTAATATCATAACCAGGCCTTTCACAATTATTGGAAATATTAATTGGGAGAGCAAAGAAGAAACCACATCTGACTTTAAATTTCTTAATGGAATTGGACCTGATTAATGTGTGTGTGTGTATTATATGTATATTTGATAAGCACATCATATTATATATGATACATCATATATGATATATACATCTATATATGATACATCATATATATGATATAAAGACACATTAATGATATATATCATGTATGATATGTATGTTTTAATACTTTACATGCAAATTATTTTGGTGTATACATTTTGTACATAATTTACATAGATATGATGTGTATATGAATTATATGTTTATATATGATCTCTCTCTATGTATATACATTCTTACCAAAGAACAGATTATTTTTAAACACCTCCAGGTGCTTTTGAAGTTTCTACTTACATGCAGGCCATTAATATGCTAATTGCAAGCCTTTCCCTTTTATTAAGTAAATTCCCAAAGAACTATTATAATATACGTCAATTCAATACAATACATATTTATTGAGTACCTCTTGGATCAGTGTTTCTCAACCTAGAGAAAATTTAGAATCAACTTACAGATTTTGAAAAAATGATGTTTGAGTTCCACAATCAAGATGTTCTGATTTAATTATTTCAAGGTAAGGCCTGGGCTTTTGTTTTCAAGCTTCCTTGTTGATTCTAATCTGTAGCCAGGTTTGGAACCACTGTATTACACATGAGTAGAGAGCTGTTGTTATATAATTTCTTCACTCTTGAAGAATAGCGTATAGATTCTCAGTAAATGTTTACTAATAATGAGAATGACTGTATCTTCTACTGCAGCAAAAAGTTTAAGAAAGATGTTTAATATTTGATACAATTTAGAGTTCAAATATATTTTGGAATAAGCAAATTATATCTAACGTGTTTAATAACATTTGCTAATTGAATCCGTTCCTTTATCTGTGGCATTCGTGGAGGAATAACCTAATGTTTTATAATGATCTCTGGCCCATTAGAATAATGAAGTAAAAACACAGAGTCATTATTAACGTATAGCTTAAAAAATATCAAAGTGTTTTCTAAATATATCTCACCTCAAGTTTGTTTGTTTGTTTGCTTTCATTTAGTTTGATATTTCTAGATCCTAATAGGTTTTTTTTTTTTTTTTTTTTTTTTTTTTTTTTTTTTTTTTTTTTTTTTTTTTTTTTTTTTTTGGAGTAAGAAATAAGGAGAGTGTCTGATTACAGTGTTAATGTGAATCAGTTTTGTTTGTGTTTTGACTTTTCCTTAACATGAATGGCTGTACATGAGACCCTTATATTTACACAATTTGGGAGATTTTTCAAAGAAATTCATGATAAGTGCATCATTTATTTAAGGTGCACCTCAGTCATTTATATGATTTAATCTCTATTTAAAACATGGCTTTAAATAATGTGGTAGAGTTTGAGTCACCAAGTATTTTTAAGGCATTGATCTTTTAATGTTGAAGGTGCTTGCCTCTTTGATTCCTAGTGAGGGCTCGCTTACTACCTTGCAGAAGGTTGCCTTCTTGCTGTGTCCTCATATGGAGGGAAGGGGCAAGGGAATTCCCTCAAACCTGTTTGATAGGAAAACTGACCTCATTCAAGAGGGCTGGGCACTCATGATCTTATCAACTTCCAAATGCCCTACCTCTTAAAATCATCGCTTTTGAGGTCAAGACTTCAACATATAAATTTGGTGGAAATACATTTAGTACCATGAAGTTTTGCATCCTGAAATATTTTAAGAAATGTATAAAACAATTAACATTGTAGTGTTAATTACAAGTGAACAATTTATTCAATGTTATTTGGTTAATATTAGTTATGTGTTTAAATTCTTTTTACTCATTTAAAAACTCATGGCCTTTAATAACAATATATTGCAATAAGTATCATAATTAGATTTGTTTAAATTTTTTTTGAAATTCTGAAATACAACTTTAAAAAATGAAATCAGAGTGAACTAGAAATATTTCTATAATGTAATTAATGTAACATTTCAGCACAATATCTCTTACAGGTTTGACATATGCCTATGCCATCATTTTACTTTTCTTCACACTGATTTTACCTAATTTTAAAATTTAATATTATACCTTATTTACATTAATTGCTTCATAGACTTCACATATATACTTTGGTTTACCCAACAAATATTTTATCATTTAGTTGCTTTAAAATCTATGCTCAGCCTTATGTATATTACAAATAATGTATATGATAATAATATAGCTTGCACTTTGCCTTAAGACTGTCTTATAGTAATATCACTTAAAACCTTTCTAAGTGCTGACTGTGAGCCCCAAACAGTACAGAGAGCTTGACATATATGATCAAACTCAAACCCTACGTGGTATAGATTTTATTATCTCATTTCATCAGTGACTAGATTATCCAAAGCTATGCATCTAGTAATCGATATATTCAAGACTGCTCCTAGTTTGACTACAAACCCCATGATCTAACTATTTTGTGAAACAATAGGGCCAAAGCATGAGAATATTTTATTGCTCTTTGACAGGTTTAGAGTATTGTTTTCTAAAGGATTGGTGCCACTTTTCAGTGTCACTTGCCACACATTAGAACACTAGGTCCATTCTGTTTCTCTAGCACTGAATATCATCGTTTGTTGTTAATTTAATTTAAAATAGGAAAATGATGCAATCCTTTAGCTTTCTTCCTTTGTTACAACTAAAATAAAAATATTTTATATGTAATTCAAGTACTTCTTTTGTGAAATTACTCTTCTTGCTTTTTTCTCATTTATCTATTGACAACTTAGTGTTTTCTTATCCAATTCTATGATCTCTTATTTCATAATTTAAGTCATAATTTATCCATAGCCTGCAGTCTTGCTTCTCCGTTCCAGCATCTTTGATAATTCCTTCCCTAGACGAATAATCACCTTGCTTCCATAGGAGGGAGGTTATCGTACTTACGTAGACACACTTCATACCTGTATTGATCAACTCTGTGTAAGAGCTGGCTAAAGTAATTTTATTTGAATCTTCTTTGGGTCTGAAAAGATTATGGTATCATATTTTAATCTGATGAAGGACAAATGGAAATATCTTGTTAAAACAAAGATCAACAGGTTTTTTTAATTGTTATTATAAGTCAAAGGGAGCTAAGCTATTTTAAACTTGGATTAAAACAATCTTGTTATAGCTGCATGCAGTTATGTACAGAGTTCTAGGTACTAAACATCGATGGGAATACAGATATAGACTGTGTTGAATCACAGATAAGATTCCTTGCTATTTCTAGCACATTTTGGCTTCTATTTCGAAATCATCTCTGAGGCTTGTAAGCATTAACCTATACTTATTTGAGTATTGGTTGAGGGAAAAATATGTTTTTTATACCACCTGATGTCAAGCTGTTACTGTGAAAGTGTCTTCAGAAATTATTTTAAAAGGTTATTAGGGGGTCATTATCAAACTTCTGATGTTCATAGAAAAGCAATTTCAGCCTTAGTTTTATTAATAACATATTAATGAGAAGTATTATATAATCACCAAATCCTTAGAAAACATATTTTGTGGAAATGATTTTTTTAAATTGCATTGGCCATTATGTATTTATATTAGTTAATCTGAATGTAATTTTTATTTAGTTCTATTATGGATAAAAATATTTAGTCTAGTAATGTCATATCAATTATGAAAAATATAAATTATTCTGAGATAATGAGAATCCATTCTGTCACATCAATTATGATAAAATTAAGAGTAATAGCTAACACTTTTCCTCCAAAATATTTGATATGCCAGACACTGATAAAAGTAAAATATATGTATTCTCTCACTTTATTTTCACAGAACCTCTGAGAAAATATATATATATTTATCACTATTTTATAGCTGTCAACCAAATAAGGAAGGTTAACCAAATTATCTAAAGCAATTTTATGCCACCTTAAAGCAAATGCAATAAAATAGAAGTATAAATATTTAATTTTATATGGTTCTAGGTTTTTTAAATCACATTTTATTGAAATTATAAAGTAGAATTCTAATGATATGTAAGTTGATTTAATTTATTGGATTTGGTGTTATAGTGAATTCCGTGTGAGTGTATGTGTGTGTATGTGCATACTTATTCATAAGACACAAAGCTTATTTTTTAATTAAAGCTATATAAAATGTTATTATTTTTAGAATTGTTTATGTGTTTCTTGACACAGTTCACTGACCAAGAGTTAGACAACTCCTGTTAGGTAGTAGCCAATCACGATGCAGTTATTGTTTTCCCATGTGCAATTCTATATGAATTTATAAACTGTGCACACTTTCAACTAGAAGGATATTTGTACTTTATTAGGAAATGGCATCATTTTTTCCTCATTAACATATAATTGGATATATTTGTTAACAACCAATAAATTGTACATTTTTTGTTGAGTTGAAACTGCTGTTTGAAATGAATTCATGTATGCAGGCTTTCTATTTTAGTAGATATCAGTAAATTGAGGTGATTTTATTATTAGTTAATGCCAATTATGGTAAAACACTGACTGCTTAGGAGTGTCATTCATTGTGTTTAAACCATGCAGAAAAAAGAAAAAGAAAACAAACAAACGAGCAGTCATTCTCATCTCAGAAAACTAGCGGTCTAACAAAGAGGGCAAACAGTTTTTAAAGGGCCAGATATTTGATTTAGGCTTTGTAAGCCATACATTCTCTACCCCAACTCCTCAACTCTGCCACAGCAGCACTAAAGAAGCCATAAACAACAAGAAGTGAGTGTTCCAAGAAAACTGTATTTACAAAAACAAGTAGTGAACTGGATTTGGCCCTTTCTCTGTGGTTTGCCAACCCCTAATCTGAGTGCTGCAACGAGGCAGAAGCGGTAGGAAAGTTAACTTATATAAAATTGTAGTAATTGTTGGAGACATTAATGCAATAGGTGTTACTGTAAATAAGTATATCAAGATCTGCCAAAATGCTCTACAGATGTCTTAACTACTCTTAGATTGTTTTAATATTCGGATATACTGTAACTCTGACTCTCAATATCTCCACAGTGAAAATAATGATTTGACATAGTCTTTAAAATGTATTATAATAAATAGACAAATTGGAAATAAATGTTATGTAGCAATTTTTTAATCAGAATTTCATTTTAGTGACAGTAAGATTCTCAGACATTTAGTAGTACTGCAAGTTAAAATATTGTCAGTGCTACAAAGAAAATACATTAAAATTGTCTACTTTTTCTTTGAAAAGATCCATTGGAATTTTATTTGAAAATAATCATCTATCTTCATTAGTGTTTGCAAACTTATTGGAAATTTATGTTTTGTTTACTTATTTTTTGATATAAAATAGAGTAGATACACTTCTAGAAACGAAAGTTCCAAACAGATAGATTTTAAATGAAAGCCTATACATGCTGGTATATTGTATCTTTACTGAGCTCACATTATAGTTTTGTTGTGATCACTGTAAATGTTATTCGTCTAAAAATACCTAGAAATGAATGCATTGAAGCACTAAATAACTTATGTCTTTTATTCTGCCATCAGTTTACATGTTTTCTATCAGTAAAGTGTATTTTAAAAAATAGCTTACTTTGTATTTCCTGGATTTATTACTATGAATATGTAGAAAAATTACAAGAATCTTCAGTGTTGCAATATCTGGAAAAATGCATGTATTCTGTATAGTTTACTTTTTTATATAGCAAGTGCTCTGAAAATATATATTTGGAAATACAATTTTTAAATCTGGAAATGTAAAATTAAATTGGTAGACCTCAGTAAATGATTTGGGAAATTATATATGCCTAACATTTTCAATAGGCTATGATAAGTAATACCACAAGCATAAGAAATCAGTGGGTCACACAAGAAAGTCTTTATAATCTTTCCACGTTTGTAGGCTATGTGCAAAACATGTATTTAAAGGACTATTTAGGATTTCTTCTGATGTAAATTTTGAGGGAATTTCTGAGGAGAGATATATTAAAATGGGCTTACATCTTTATTTATGTCTATATTAATTGCATACAATTAATTCAAATATAATGGCTCATGACATTTCCTACTGATAACCACTTTAAGCAAAATAAAAATAACAGTTTACTACAACTCTGTATTTCTTAAATCCATAAAATGCTTCTTAATTTGAAAGGCACTGTGGAAAAAAGTTAATTGTATGCATTTAGAGATTTTTGATTTTGAAAAGGAAAGCAGACACCTGAGTAAATTCATAGTGTCTTTATGCTATATTTGAGGGAGTGGGATCTCTTCCTTATCTTGGGCTCTCTTGTTTGCTTTTCAGTTGCTGCGAATGTGGCTGTGGGAGGGCTTCTTCCCTGTGCGCTGTTGCCCATCCAAGCCTAATATGGTTAGTGTTCCCTCCCACTTTCACTCCTATGTGATGTCCACCTATATGTATTACCGTTGGCATTTCTTTTCTTTCTCCATTTGTGTACATTTGAGTAGAATAAAGCTGGCTCCCCAAATTGAATCCTAACAAGTGATTTCACAATGGATTATTTCAAATAAATATTCTACATATGGCACATCATCCCTATGTCAAGCATTCATACGTCTCTTCTGAGGCTTTTACTGTGGACCTGATTTAAACGAGGGAGTTGTGAGATTACAGTTATATGTTCCACATTTAACATGCCACCGTTTTCGTTGTTCCATTAAGTAAAAACCATGTCACACGTGGAAGTAGAATGCTACCTCTGTCAAGGCAAAATCACCTTTTCTGTCTCCCAAAACCGTGGAATGACCACAGTATAACTTGGATCTTCTATTGTCATATCGTTGTGAATACATGTGGCACTGGAAAACAAAGCCACATGTAATTTCAAATGGTTTACCTAATTTTATTAAGCTTGAATTATTACAGATATTAGAAGTGATATTCTCACTTTGATACCAGTGAAGTAGAAAATATGCACATTTTTCAATCAGTGTCCAAATGGCATACTCTTAATTATTTATAAGTACAAATCCTAAATATACATCTGGGGTTATGACTATTCACAGATGCATTGGAACTCCTACACAATGGGAGCTACTTTGTGAAAAGTGAAATACTCCAGATAATTTCTTTCTAGACTAAATAACCTAAATCCTTGCACTATTGTACCCAGTTGTCATTTGTAGTCAGAATTTGCCAAGGAAAGATTTCTAACGCATATTACAAAGCTATAGAGTTTCCTAGGGGCTTTTAAAATTGTTGGATGTATTCTCTAGGTATAAAGTAATATTTGTTGCTTAAAAAATTGTGTGTGAATGAGGGTATACAGATGTGCAAATGTGAGAAGTGGTAGAATGGATGCCAATGATCTGAGAACAAGAGACAGTGAACGGACATAGAATGTTGTAATTCAGAAATATTTTTGTCAATTTTTAAAAAATTTTGAATTTGGAGAAAGTTTTAAAGTTTAATATGAAGGTAAAGATTTGTTCCAAATAACTTACACAGGGAATTCTTATGAGCATGGGGCTTCAGTGTCAAACTAAATACAAACTAAAATCTGGCAAAAACTATAGTAGAAAGTTTGGTTTTAATGTGTGTGTGTGTGTGTATGTGTGTGTGTATGTGTGTGGTGTGTGTTTTTGTGCTATGAAAATCTAAAAATGGTCATTGAATTGTCTATTCTACTTTAGTGTCAATTATAGTTGTTAACATAGATAAATCATCTCTGAAGCAGAATAAGCATAATTTACAACTTAGAAAAGAACATTGATACTGATGCCTTACCTTGAACTGCATCTCAAAAATTCTTCAATGGAAGTGTGAACATTTATGAGTCTGTGGCTTTGAAAGTATTGGAAAAGACTAGCTTTAGCCAGATTGAAATTCTTGATTTAAAAAAAATAGTATATTTTTCTAGTGTATTGTTGGCTTCAGGTGGTTTATAAAATGAATAGAAGAAAAGAAGGAAAATAGGAAGGCAGCACTCTTATTTAAAATAAAAAACACATCAGTAAACTGAAGATGACAATATCTTTCTTCCAATAATGTTAGAAATTGTGAAGGCAATGAGTTTGTTTGTATATGTGCATGTGTATTTGCCTGTGGGTGTGTTTGTGAAAAAAAAATAAAGATTTAGCCACATATGTATTTAGGCACTCAGTAAAATGCTACCAGTTTTCATGGAAAGACTCCTGGAAAAGTTGGAAATATTAAAAAATGTATTCTTGGTAAAATAAAACAAATTAAAGCCAAAGAAACAAACTTTAACTGAGTTTATGTAAACAATAAAAAATTTGTCCAATTTTTTACTGGGTAGGAATCAGAACTAAAAATGCTTTATTGCTATATTTTGTGAAGTTTCGTTTTGTAATTTCATGTTACTACAAATTTTCTGTTAAGGATGGTATTTGTTTAGATTAAAGCACTAGGAAGAAAACAACCTTATATAATAAAAACTAAGAGCTGAGAAGAACCATTTATCTAGGAGAGTCAGTAAAATACTAAGAAATCTGAAATCCTGTCACCTAATTTTGCATGTCTCATCATGCCAGCATTTCCAATAACCACGTCATTCATTTTCAAAATTCTATCATCATCATTTGTGAACAGACACATTTGCAGTTATAGAACAGAAATTTGTAGACTTTTAAATCTTAAATTAATTCCATTGTTTTTCGTGTCTTGAAAGATCACTCATGAATCCATATGTGGTTAGTTTTGACCTTAATATAATATGATACATATATATTAAAACTATCCATTGTAAATGCATTGACTCTTAGAAATACCCTGAGATAACTTGTGGAAATTTAGGGATCCAAAGAACATTGTTTCAAAACTATTCATCTAGATTCTTGGCTCAGCAATTCCAATGTGTTGACACTTTTGCAAGGCTCTGAGATTCTGATTTTTAATCTATCAAATTTCCCACCAGGAAACCACATCCATCGTTTAAAAAATACATGATGTGCCATTTTTAAGATGATATTTGTAATTACATGTTGCCTTTTAAAATCCTTTTATCTCAAATTATTTTCATCAGTATAGTTGCCTGTTTGCTTTGTTGTGACATTCATAAACATAATGTTAATATTCCAAACGTTCTCCCTGCTTTGACAGAAATCTACCCAGTGATAAAAGCTATTTCTGTACTACTTCTGAATGAAACTCAGATGCCTAAAGTTTAAACACCATATCCCCAAGGCTTCCCACATTTTTAGCAAAGTTATTGTTTAAGTTGCCGTGGCCTTTATTGTCATCTCAACCAGCTCAACTTTCTAATCATGGTTTTACTTCTTAAAAAAAAAAAAAAAATCTATTTTTACAAACAACCAGTTTTGAATTGATGGTTTTAATGTAATAATGTCTCTACTTTCTAATGTTACCCCTTATCCCCGAATATTCATCTGTGCTTACGGAAATCAATGTATATTTATAGCATAATATTTATTATAAATCCATCTAAAATATCCCATAGTCCCAAAGTGGCCATTTCTTGCATTTTTTAAATTCAAATGAGTCAAATTATTTTCTTCATTCATTAGGTTTCACGCTTTTCGGTGTCTTCATATTATTTACTACACGCTTTGAGGGATTTAAGTGGCAAGGGAAAAGCAGTCACTATTTTGAAAATAGAGATATTAAATTCTTATTTTATTCATTTACCTATTATGTGATATGTAGATAATAAGCTTCACTTTTTAAATCCTTTTTTTAAATTTTAAAAGTATTTTAAATCAGAGACATAATAAATGAACTCTAGTGTATCTCGGAATTCAGACATACAATGAAGAGATTAAAACAAAGTCCAAACAAAACAAATTTCTCTGGCCAAATGATCATGATGTCTTTGAAACATTAACTCTTATCCTAATTTTTCAATACAGTTTTCTTTCTCTATATTAACTCTGTTTCTAAGATATCTGCCGGGGGTAGTATGGAAGTACTCTTCCCTTTTATGTAGCATGAAAGTGACATAAAGAAGAAAACCATCCCTTTGTAATAATTCTAGAACTCCATTTAAAGTGCTTTGTGGTAGGCAGATGGGAGTGTTGTTTGACATGTATATAGAGTATATTAAATTTCAACTGAAGGCCTGCTAAGCAAAATACGATCACAAACTGCTCCAAACTATCCATTTTTAAAAATAACTGTGAAACTTCAGACTACAGGAGATATTAAATGGACCTTCTCAGATTGAGAAATCCAATAGTGGCTTCCATGAAACAGTTAAAAATTAATAGGAAGTTATATACTCTAGTATTAGAATAAAACTTTTTAAAAACAGAGAGATTCAATTGTCATAGATAGTGTTATATCAAAATTCTGTCAATTACAACTGAATTCAACACAGAGAATAGTCTTTAGTTTATCTTTGCATATTTTGAAGAATTTGAAAATGTTCAGGTTTTCCTATTATAGCTAATTTTAAAAGAATTTGAATAATTCATTGAGAGATTTACAATTTCATGTGTATAATATTTTAGGAGATTTATTCTAAGAGTTTTAAAATTCTTTGTTTTATATAATATGAAGATACAAAGTGATATATAAAGTATCAAGTAAGATATAATTTAGCTTCTCACATGGCATTAATCATAGGGCTGTTAGCACTCTTGATCAAATGTGAGATAAGAACTCAGAAAATTGTTTTCTCATTTTGTGTGGTATAATTTTACATCATTCCCATATCCAATGAAGTATGTTTTTCTAAATAAGTAAATTCCTTTTAATCAGTATATCTGAAAATATTTAGTAAATAAAAATAGATTAGCTGCTCTTTTGTCTGACTTAAATCTATCTATGAAGAACTCAAAATGTCAATATTCTGGTAGTATAAACAAGGAAAATATAAATGACTCACACAGTTTTGCTAGCAGGACTGCCTAAATATCCAATGCCCCATTTCAGTACATATTCATTTGCATTCCTATTGAAGAATACTGGCTCATAAAACAAAATTTAATCCATGTTCAGTTTTTATTAGATACATTAATAACTTAATATTCATATGTTTATGTATTTTATGAGGATAAGTTAGCTGACTTTAATTAAACCTTTGTCTAATTGGAGAAAATCCCAAAGTGAAAAATTCAAAGTATTTTCTAAAAACCAGTATTATTCCTTTCAAGTTTCCAGCAGTGAAATACTCTATATACTGTCATTTATATACAACATTATGCAATGGTTGAGGTCCTTGTTATGTCAGAATACAGGAGTGTGCATATATGAAGAAATGTGACTTTAAACGAGGCTCAATTAAGAGTTTTTATTTTTTCTCATCTCATATAGATATTATTGTTAACTGTAATTTGTTGCTTTTGAATATTTTGCTTCAGTTTATAGGAAAAGCATCTCTTAATCAATCTGGAAAACAGCAGAACAATACAGGAGTATCAATTTCTGAGCTAGACACTGCATATGCTTACTCTTTTAAATAAATAAAATGCAAAACCACTTCTCCCCCTATTGTGTCCCGCTCTACTTTATTTAGATGAAGGTGAAAAAAAATTATTTAGAGCATATTTCTGTAGGCTAAAGCAATGGAAAGATCTGATAGTATGGAGGCTATTGTTTTGCAAGGATTTCCACTCCATTTTCTATTCTGTTCACTTATCCTTTCCTCATTGGTCACAAGAGTGCCATTTATAAAGTACTGCTTGTGTACGTTACTTGGTACTCTGAAATTCTTGACATTTATATCCCAAATTCATTATCAAGTCCCAAATTTGTACTCAGAAACTAAGTTATTCATTGGCTGTCCATCTCTACATAAATTTTTTTATTTCATGTATTACAGAAATCTTAAATATCTAAATGTAGATATTATAACTGCAACCAAATTTTAAGATCAACATTAAGAGTATCAAAATGTATTATCCAAATCCTTAGAAAAAGCATGGGAGAAAATAGATTGATTTCTAAATAAATGATAAGATCGTTGCTATATTTATATATCTAGCATCTCTCTAGGACATTTAAATAAATATTAATTAATGACTATGAGTATGAGTTATGCCTATGAATAATTTCTCCTGCCCATCTCTATTACTAAAGAGCAAAAGCACATTGTTTTATAAAAGAACATAAGTATAAATGATTAGAGGATGTGATTCCTTTAAATACAGACACTGCAGATGTTTTTAGTATAATAACGTCAAAGCTCACATTAAAATTGTGATAAAAGCAAAATTTTTAAAAAATGTTTCTTTTCCATTCAGAAAAAAAGACATCATTTCCAGAAAGTAGGAGGTACAATTTACATACAGAATGACATATTTATTGACTGTTTTCTGATTGGTTAAAATTAAGCATCTGGAGCGGGTACAGAACATGATACTGAATGAATACGCTTCCTGAAACGCTTTTTCAGTGAGACTGAACTGCTGCCTGAGTACCAGTCTCTGCCAGCTGCACTTTTACTTGCTGTTTCTTGTTGAGGCTTGTTTTAATGATGCTTCGGGGGATTCCAGAACTTAATTTTACATGTTAATGCGATATGCAGCAGTATATGTTATAGAGCTCCAGAGATGCCCATAGTCAAACATAACTCCTTTCAATTGCGCTGCTGACTCTCACCCTAGGTAATGCAATGTTAACTGCTCCTCATCAAGGTATTCCCAAGTCATTTTGTTATGAGATCCAACATTTTATTTCCATTTTCATACCAGGAATTTTCATGCAGCATAAATATCCATGAGGTTTATTTAATGATAAAGACTACTTGAGGATACAATTTTGAAAGCTTATCATTTTTTTTTTTTTGAAGGTGGGAGAGTTGAAGGTGGATTAATAGATGTTTGTTTTCTAATGCAAATCGTAAGAACATGTACAGCTTTTAGGTCTCTGTAGAGTTCTTCTAACAAAGTTGTTATTGTCAGTATTATTTAAATAACACAAATCGCTGGATAATTTTACACAATTGTATTTAGAATGTTATTAAAAAGAAATATTAATAACTGTTCTCTCTAGAGGCACATATATTAAAGGCTAAAAGAATAATTTTATATCTAGTGAAATTATGAACAATGTATTAAAATAAAACTTAGCTTGAATAGACCAAATATAATTTCAGTGTGGTTTAATGTATTTGTTTCTTCCCTCCTTTTCATTTTGGTGAGGTGATTTAAGATGTCTTAAGGACCCTGGAATGACAAATGTATTTAAGTGTTATGAATAAAATTTGAAGCCTCGTGATCCCTGTTGTGTATTTTTCCTCACCCAAGAACATTATATGTGTTAAGAATATTACTTCAAGTTTACTGAAAATTTACTAGTGTTACTTTACTAATAAGTTGCCAGATTTTTAATATGATAAAGATAACTGTATCTTTTCTTTCCTTTTTTTTTTTTTTTTTTTTTTTTGAGATGAAGTCTAGCTTTGTGGCCCAGGCTGGAGTGCTGTGACAAGATCTTTGCTCACTGTAACCTCCGGCTCCTGGGTTCAAGCGATTCTTCTGCCTCAGTCTTGCAAGCAACTGGGATTACAGGTGCCTGCCACCACGCCTAGCTAATTTTTGTATTTTTAGTAGACACTGGGTTTCACTGTGTTGGCCAGGCTGGTCTCGAACTCCTGACCTCGTGATCTGCCCACCTCAGCCTCCCAAAGTGCTGGGATTACAAGTATGAGCCACCACACCCAGCCAGATAACTGTATTTTTTTCCAAAAATGACAAAAGATGGATTGTGTTGGCCATTTTTGTAATATATATGTAGTTACACATTGTAAAATGACAAAATATATTCCCTTAATATCAAAATATACATATATTTTAAATATATCCTAGAATATGTAATCAAAGGACAGTCTCTGTTAGTGCATGTGTAATAGACACTTCATACACATCACAAAGTAGTTCTCAACCAATTTTGTAATGAAAATATTTTGTCAGTCTGTCATTTGGCTGTCTTTTCTTAATGCATAAATCAATGGAAATTTTGTTTTTAGTAAACTGAATGTTGTGCTGGGAGCTTATGAATAGTAAATTCACTTCTTTAGAGTTTCACTAAAAATAATTTAAATATTTTCATTTTAGCCAGTTGTTTAATGTTGTACGCTTAATCATCAATTCAGTGTTCATTCAGCACATTCCCTCTCCAAACACCTGTCATTGTGTAGACATAATCCAAATATCATTCTCTCGTTCATTTATTCATTCATCAATGTGACAAATATTTTTAGTGCCAACTCTGAGTCAGATGCCAGGTCACTGCACGAATTTACGGATGAATAAAATTTATTGCCATTCAAGAAGCTAAAAAGTAGTAAGGAAACCAACAAGGATACTCAAATGACTATGCTGCAGCCTAGGCTGGAAATCACAAGAGAGGGTAGAGAAAGCTATTGTGCTCCAAAGGGAAAATACTACATTAAGTTTGAGTATCGAGAAAAATGTGAAGAAGGAAAAAAATGGAACTGAACTTTGACAGTTGGAAATTGTTATGAAGAAAATCCTCAGTGAAGGAACCAATATGTGCAAAAGTATGGAAGCATGGAGAAATATCCTGGAGATTTCAAGAGAAAGTTTAGTACAAGTGAAGATGAAAAGTTGGAGTTGATTCCGGAAGTGTATGTTAGGGCTACATTTAGGAATCTTTATCTTATTATTTCATTAAATATTTCACAGTAGATAGCTAATGCAATAGAAAAGCATCTTATATACTGTAATTTGGCTATAGCCATGTCTAGTATAGTTTAGGAAAGGAGTTATAGAGTGGAGGAGCATCATTTTGAAGGCACTTATAGTAATGTAGAGGAAAAATATTAGGAACTTAATTGAGGAAATGTTAGAGTTAATGAAAAGAAAGAGATGAGTCGTAGTTCCTGGGATTTGGCACTAATTTGTTGTGAAGGACACAAGAATAAGTCTTTGCTTTTAAGGGACCAAGGCCATACTGTTATTAACAGGAAAAGAAGGCAGACTATGGTTGAAAGAAGTAAAGAAAAATACAGTGATTTCATTTTCAGGTCCATTGAGTTTGAATGTTTGTGGGATCCCCTATAAAATAAATCTACCAGAAATAAAAACATAACTCTCAAAAGAAATTAAACCAGTGAGATAGAAATATTAATTAAATTGATAGAAATAGATGGATTGAGAGGAGAGAAACAGAGATGTTCACATGGAGGGCCTATGAAAATGTCCATCCATCAATGTAGAGAAGAGCGAAAAGAATCAGAAAAGTAGTTGGGGATTTCAATCCATCAGGAATAATGAAAAACTAAGATTGTATTTAGAAGTTAAGATGTCATTTGTGAATCTTAGGAGGACAGATTTTTTTTTTTTTTTTTTCCAGTAGTAAGAGAAATTTGCAAAGACTTGCAAATTTGTGGATAATTGAGAAAACAAAGAAAGACAAAGGTTTGAAAAGTGAAGCTGAGAGGCTTTGCAAGTTGTAGTGAGTTTCATAGTTTTCTGGGTGGATGTGAGCAGAAAATAGTGGAGCAACTGAGGATTCCAAAACAGTAGAGAGAAAAACAAAAATCAAAACCCTATTGTGCAGGGTGATGAAGGCAAGAAACTATTATTTTTTGGGCAGTTCATTCAGAAAGACGCAGTGGCCATTTGAAATGCCAAAAAATAAAAATAAAATAAAGTAAAAGAGGAAAAGAGAACAACAATGTCTGGTATATAGTATTTGGTGAAGGGAAGTTTAAAAACAGGTTTGAATGGCTTCAGACTTCTTAGTGAAATCTATGCAAGATTATTTTCTTAGTGAGGAACACTGGCTAGGGATATAGGTCTCATCCAAACTACTAGTATGAAAATCAATTTAGGGTTGCAATAATTTCAATTGTGCTTCATGCTTCTGGGCTTGATGTGATTGATTCACCACTGTCAGATGTGGCTAATTCTAGCTTACTTTGTTCCAGGCGGTGTGGCTACAGCAAAGCAAAACAAGATCCAGAAGAGGAAAAGATGCATTTCCATAATGGGCACAGTAAGCAAATTGTAAAAAATAAAAACAGAATAAAATAAGGGACACTTTATTGTTATTTAAGTTTCTTTTCAGGCTAGAAGATTTATAATAATTGACCAAAATAGTGTTTTGTTTTGTTTTTTTAATATGTGTTCTATTTGTTACATTCCTGTAAAGAATATGGACTTGGGTACTTCTGGCATGCTTTAGGCAATAGCTGAATGCTTTATTCAATTATTTAAATAATATTTTCATTATAATCAAAATAAAACTTTTGCTTCATATAAAGAGCTATTATATTTCAAATAAAATTTTCTGGCCTATTCTAATTCCTAGCAACACAATGAGTAGAAATCTGTCATTAAGTAACATCACCAGGTTAAATAAATAAAATTTCTCAGGTTTTTTTTTCTTCTTCTTCTAGCATTTTAGTGGGAATTTACCTGAACAGATCCTGTGGCAGCAATCTTGGTTCAAATGACTTAAAAAGACCATGTTTTAAAAAATAATGCAGAAAATCATGTTTTAATAAAGAGTTTTAACAATTAGTCTAAATGAATTGAATTTTGATGTTTTATTATTTTTCCTTAAATGATGCAATGTGAGTTGGTTTGCCAAGTGAGTGACAAATATATTTGTTTTTTTCCCTCTCTGCCATCTTAAATGTCAAAATCATTAAAGCTATAACTCATGCTGCAAAGCATTGAGTTCATCTCCTAATCCTATCTTATTTAATATTATTTATTTCCAAAAAACTTGATGAGGTGATATTAGCAACCGTTAAAGGTGATAAAACTGAAACTCAGAGAGCATAAGTCTTGTCTAATGTCATGCAGTGACAGAAATACAGTGAGAAGCAGAATACTTTCTTTTGACTTATATGTCAGCCTTTTTGCACCATACCACCAGAAAAGTTACTTGAAATCGTTTTGTATAAAATTAAAATTAATAATAATGTGATTATATTGAATATCGTCCATATGAAATATTGAAAAATAAACCAGCAAATTAAGCGCTTGTATTGTATTGTCTAGTTCGGTGAATAACACTGTCTTAATTTGCCTCAGAGACTTTCTAAGTATTATCATTGAGAGGTGTGTTTTCTCAGATATGTCATCACTTATGCATTTCTTGTGCCTGCAAACAGATTTCTAAAATTATAAAGCTGATATAGTTGTACAAATAACTGTAACTCAGGAGAGGGCTGGTCCTTGCAGTTTGGCTACTTCTAGGAATTAGGGATTTAAGCCATACTTACATGTTAATAAAGTTCACAATTTTGCTCATCCATCACAATTACTTCTATTTTAATGCCGATTTACTTTTACAGTTAAACTGCCAGGAGTAAGAACTTATATTGATCCACATACCTATGAGGATCCCAATCAAGCTGTCCATGAATTTGCCAAGGAGATAGAAGCATCATGTATCACCATTGAGAGAGTTATTGGAGCAGGTACAACAATGTGTTTGACTTTGACTTTTAACTCTTGTTTGTATTCTAGAATGTAATATATCAGTGTCCTGATCTAACAGAGAATGTTTTTGATCCTTTGTAATTGGCTTACATTCAAAGTGATATGTAATTGATGACATTTTAATACAACCTTCTGTGTAACTCATGCTTAAACCAGCAAATATCTGGTTTATAAAATTTAAAAACAGCAAAAAAAATTTAAATAGATGTTTCACTATTTTATAGATATAATATACATATATTATATAT